>NW_026722770.1:0-21253 GCF_029784015.1 Lycium ferocissimum | reverse complement strand
ACTATCTTAGTTTATTTCATTTGGTGGACTTTTATGATATGAAATATTGAAATTTTGAAATTGTAAGACTCCATTGGGAGCATGAGAGATGAGAGCTTGTTGAAGCTTTTGGTTGAATTCTTTGTTGAGAAGGTTGGTTGCTTGGGACTTTGTTTCCCTTGAGGTCACCTTAAGAATTTGGTGTTTCTTTTGATGATAATTTAGAGGTCTTAGTTTTATATAACTTTGGTTGCTAAATTGAATCTTAAGTTGTGTCAAATTTATCTATCTTTTCTTTCCCTTTTGTTTATCCTTTTTATTTCTCGTTTCCGCATATCCGTTATTGTATCACAGAACAAAGGGAGCACTCTGAACAGCAGAATGGAAATCCTACGCCGGTGGATCACCAAAACGCGTATCTGTACCTGCGGGCATGAAACGCAGCCCCCGAAGAAAGGGGGTCAGTACGGAATATGTACTGAGTATGCAAAGTAGGAAGTACAGCAAACGATGTCATAATCGAAGTCAGAAGTACAGAACGTGAGCATAATAACCCAAATACCAAAGTACTTATATCCGAAATACAAATCTTACATAAGCAGTGCAGAAGACAATATAACCATCAGAATGCCAAAAATGCTTGGCTTTATTTTGAAAAATATTTTTGTCTCACATATACAGAAAATAGAACATATCATATAAACTGACGTTAACCGAATGCTTAGGGAACGTACGGCCCGATCCATAAATAATATAATAATACCAAGGAACGTACGGCCCGATCCATATATCATATAATAATGCCGAGGAACGTACGGCCCGATCCATAAATAATATAATGATGCCGAGGAACGTACGGCCCGGTCCATAAATCATATCGTATCAGGTTATCATATCATCAAACATCATATGACATATCACATATGGTCCGCAACGGGACCTGGCGGACAGAACGTGGTCGCCACTCCATCTGGGCGCCACAACACATCATACTTCGGAATATTGTATACCTCCGAACACATCATACTCCGTATCACATCATATATCATATCACATCATACTTCGAAATCACATCATACTTCGAATATAACATAGTGCGCACGAACATAACCGGCCGGGATCCGGCGAAAGAAGTAATAACAGAATGCACGAGCAGAATCGTAGGAAAATCATATGCAATGCCAAACATTCACAACACTCAACAGAGTAATCCAACAGAATAGTTTATAAGCCGAACTGTAGTCAAAACAAACTTTCTTCCTAATGTCCCTCGGGAACATATCAAATCGAACTTCAGAAACCATAGTTATGTATCGGAATCATTATTTCGGACTCAACAGACAAATATATAATCAAACTCGAGGGTCGGAAAGGTAATCAAATTGAATTCTTTCAAAAATCATCAGAATTATATAAAAGAAGATCGCGGGACCCACGGACGAGCGTCAACCCAATCCGGGCCCGCCTACGAAAATCATCGTCATCATACGTTATCGAATCATTATTACAAACTCAAAAGATAAGTAAACTGATCGTACTTGAAATCGAATATTAGTCATGCCATATCCTTTCAAAAATCGTCAGAAGTACATAAGGAAAGTCGCGGGGCCCACGGAGGGGTGTCGACTCAAGTCGGGCCCTCCCATAAAAATTTAAGTCATCATACGTCATAGAATCATTTTTGAGCATATCGAAGCGATCCGGTTCTCGTTCGTGAAAGTTACGGACTTTCGTAGTTTTCGAATCATTTAGGAACAAAACTCTTTTAAAAACCAAACTTTTATGTCACTTTTGAAACTTAGTCATACAAAAGACGTATAAACCATAGCTTGGCCATATAAGGATGCCAACATCAAAAGCAAATACGACTCATAAACGTGCTCGGATTTTTAAGAATGGAATTACCCCCGAAGCTCATAACATATCATAACTTAGCCATATCTAAGACATGCCAAAAGAAGGAAGGTAAGCTTTACATACCTTATCCTCCCTCGAAGCTAGTCCAAACTCAAACTTCGGTTTCTCTAAGATCTACAAATACGTCATAATATGCCGAACATTAGCTAAAGGTATTTAGGAATTCACTTCCAAACTAATACTTAATTCTACGGAAATTTGGGCAGCACTTCCCCTGTAAATAGACCAACCCCGAGAATTTAACTCGGCCAAATCAACAACAACAACAACAACAACCAACCTAGCAACATCAATAACCAATCCGAAAGGCAATATAGCATTAATAATTCTCTTTTACATCATTCGACAACATTCAATACTTTCAATTCAACGGCTTACATTCAAGCCAACATCAACGCTTATACATTCAAATACTAACCCGAACCCATACCAACAATATTCAAAGAGGTTTTAAGCAATTCATACAACATTTCAAACATCCCAAATAATACTCTAACTCACCCGAAAACAGCCCCCCAACCCGAGAACACATCCATAACACATCCCTCACTTCCAAATCATGATTTGCACCAACAATCCACATTCTAACAATGTCATTCTCTTAAATATAAAAATTACATTAAATACACCTGATTCTCCAAATCAGCCCATACAATCACAGCATCAATCTTGAGTCATTAAACTCTCATTTCCAACATAGAATTCATAACGACAACTACCAAGATACTAATTAACATTAATCCATTCCTTGTCACATAATATGGCCCATTTCGGCCAACACTACATATATACATATTGATGATTCTCATCCATTTCTTCACTCTACAATACTCACAACATGCTAACTAGACTTTAATTCATTGTTTCAACACAACATAACACAACACACACACACGGCCATACACTACACACACAACCTCAACTCCAACATGCCATATCTCATGATTTTCATCCATTTTAACATACGACAACATGCATACAACCTTTATAACACATAAAACATGATTAATTCTTACCTTTCTTCTTCAACTTCACAAATAGGCTAGGGTTTGCAAGGATGAAAACGGATGGTTGGATGACCCGAATAACACTCCCACGCTACTTAGGGACCTCCAATTAGTGGATTTGCATCAACGAAATAATTTTGGGATGGCTTGTTTTGGACTTGGATTTTTAAGGGCTTGGCCGAGAGCCTTGTTGTTCTTCAACTTCTTGCTCTTTTTTTTTTCTAAGTATGGTAATGTGGAGAAAGATGACTACTTGATCATCTTTTGTGCTTATATGTATGTTGTCCAAGTGTCCATGGCCCACACATGGGTTGGACCAATTAAAATTGACCACAACATGTGTGGGACCATTTACAAGGCCACACGGCCAAGGCCAAGAAAATGCATGATTTTCAACTTTCAACAATTCCACTTTTGGTCCCAAATTTTCCTAATTGTTCCATGCCCACAAATTCATGAGCACTTTAGGTCTTAAAACAAAATCGAAGGTCAAAAGTCCCGACTTCATATCCCGGAATGATCTTGTCCCTAGCTTATCATAGTTAACCCGAATTGTCCCAATGTACGAAATACAGGATATAACATAGGACCCCGCCGTGCCCATATGTATGTACACAAAAGAATAATACCCAAAAGCTGTAGCTCCGGATGAGATGGAGCTCCTCTATGCAATCACTGAATAGGAAATCTATGGATCAAGCCTGTCTCCCTGTCCACCTGTGGGCATGACGCAGCGTCCACAAACAAAAGGACGTCAGTACGAATAATCTACTAAGTACGTAAAGCATAATCAACATCATAGTAGAAGCATAATAGACAACACAAGAAATAACATGAGATGGGAGAATCAGAAGGTAATAGAGTCCTTTGTACCTCTAGTGGCCTTCATCATATCTACTTACTTGTCTTTCATAGGGACCTTCCATTTCTAATGCTTACTCATGTACATAATACATGTACGTATTCGTATTCGTATTTATTCATACTCGTAGCCATATCATACCCAACCATGAAGGTTCGGTGTTTCACATACCCGGCCATGACAAGGCTCGGTGATTATACATACCTGGCCAAGGCTCAATGTTATCTGTACCCAACTGCAGTGGTGTGCGCGCGATAGGGATCATACCCGGCCATATAAGCTCGGTGTTATATGTCACGAGCCAACCCGTAGGCCGTGACTAGTGCCCGAGTTGGACCCTCGTACACGTATCTGTTAGATATAATCAAACTGAAACCAAACATAGTATAGAAGCTTGCAAAAACAAGACGTTATCTCAGAACGTCACATATATATATGTAGGTAACCTGTTTCCTGAGGAGTCACAACCAATCAAAGATAATATAGTACACGAGTCGACAAGGCTGCCATAACGTATAGAAACGTCCCAAATATATATACGCAAGCCGACAAGGCTGTCACTACACACAGCATCCCAAAATATATACGCAAGCCGACAAGGCTACCACTACATATGGGAACATCCCAAAATAAGTCATATTGACACAGCTGTACAACATCTATATACAACTCACACATATGTTTACAGACCTCTAAGAGTATCGATAGTGAAATATGACGGGACAGGGCCCCGCCGTACCCCTGGATAAACATATATATACATTAAAAGATTTGTACCAAAAGTCTAGGCTCCGGGACAATGGAGCACTCCAAGACAGTTGAATAGAAGTCCTAAGCTAGAGGATCACCAAAGCGAGTATCTGCACCTGCGGGCATGAAACGCAGCCCCCCGAAGAAAGGGGGTCAGTACGAGATATGTACTAAGTATATAAAGCATGAAATACATTAAGGAAGATCATAACTGAAGTAGAGATTCTAGGAGACAAGTATGATAATCAAGAAATCACTGTACCTGTGCCTTATGAAATGAAATCATGCATAGCTATATCATATACGATATCCGGCCCATTATGGACTCGGTGAATAAGTCGTATACATGTATACCATGCCCGGCCCATCATGGGACTTGGTGCCATCATCACATCATCGTATTATCATATCATCATATATATATACCGTACCCGGCCCTCTAGTGAGGGACTCGGTGAACAATGCAGTGAAACTGTGCACGAATACATACCCGACTCGGGACTCGGTGAAAGATATCATGACAACATGCACGAGCAGAGTAGTGAGCAACCATATGCAAACTAAATCATCATCTGAGACTCAATGGAATATGTAAAATGAACTAACACTCGAGTATCAAAGACGACAGTCATGACAAGTGTTCTTTGAATATCACGATAGACTATATCAAATAGAACCTCTGGAATCATAGACACGTATCAAGATAACATGAAATAGCTTATGGAAGTCAAGGACATTAGCCATCCTAGTGTCTATAAGAATAGAAGCTTATACAATCGTCGCTTGTTCGTTTCATATAAATCATGCCAAAAGAAAGAAAGGATAGCTTTACATACCTTTAACGCTTATCCGTGACACAATACGTATAAGCTGCCCGAAGTGTCTCAACCTATATTAAGACGTCAAGAACTACGGTTAAGCCACGGGAAGGTTCAAAACGTATTCCAACGTTAGTAGCTCATTTCTAGAAAAGTAGGCGGCATTTCCCCTATATTCAAGCCAACTATAAAATAACCAAATCAACATCCATAACCACACGTTTAAGTACTACATCAAGACAAACCAAGACAAGACTCAAGGATACTCCGAACAGCCCGCATAACATTCCAATCAGCCCACACACCACAACATTCACTAATAGTTAACCTAACGATTACGACGTATTCATGTTATTCTTAATAATCTATAGCCATAACACTTTATCGAAACGACCTTATAACAGCCCAACCATTATAACAACACAATATATAATCTTAACTATACTTAATCTTCCAATTCAACAAGAATAACAACATGCCCAAAACAGCCCCTAATCACAACATAAAAAGATGCCCGATAATCTTACGAACATCTACGAATACACCAAGCAAACCATATACGCTTCTTATACGTTATCTCATACCTTCCTTTCATCTAAATTCGTGAATCATACCAGCAAACACACGACAACAACATCATTCATTCATATGCAAGAAAACTGTCACGACCCAACCCCGTAGGCCGTAACTAGTGCCCGAAATAGCCGGCACCGTACCCATCTACTTACTATAACAAAATCCACGCAACCATACTAAGAACTTATATATACGAAAGGGCACGGCGACGCATATACATATATATATATACATATATACATATCGTGCATAAGCCTGGGAACATTCAGAACACAAACACAACTGAACAGTGACTACCCACAACCCACACATATGTCTACAGACCTCTAAGAGTAGCAACAGAATCATATGATGGGACAGGGCCCCGCCGTACCCCTGAATAAACGTACATATATACAATGAAGGAATCGTACACAATATGGACGCTCCGGACAAGGAGAGCGCTCCAAAGTAGAGAGTAGGTGTCCTAGATTGGCGGTCACCAAATCGATCGTACTGTACCGCGGGCATAAAAAACGCGGCCCCGAAGAAAGGGGGTCGGTACGGAATATGTGCGAGCATGTAAAGCATGGAATACGATGAAACAGATCAAGGCGAAATAAGGAGTATAGAAAGTCATAAGACTTGCTTCTAAAAACATAAATCATGCGTACCAATATCATATTCGACTTATTATGGGACTCCGAGTGACATAAGTAAATAATCATCATGTACATATGCATGCATAATTGCCCCGGCCCTCTAGTGAGGGACGCGGTAAGTAAAATCATCATATACATGTACATATAACGTGCCCCGCCCTCTAGTGAGGGACGCGGTGAACGAAGTCATCATGCGCCATCCATCGTATCATATAACGTGCCGCCTCCTCGTATCATCATATCATATAACGTGCCCCGGCCCTCTAGTGAGGGACGTGGTGAATAATGCGGTGGAATCGTGCACGAATACATGCCCGGCCGGGACAGCGATGAAGGAAGTAATAACGACTCGCACGAGCGAGTAGTGAGAAACCACGCACATAAATCACTTTCAAAGACTCAATGAAATAATCTAAATGAACGGTCATTTGAAAGTCGGGACAATAATTATATCAAATATCTTTCGGACGCCACTGGGAAACATATCAAACATCATGAGCATATCGAAGAACCGTAGGGACCATAGTCATACATCAAACCAATCCGATCCCGCCTATGAAAGTTACGGGCATTATACGTTATAGAATCATTTGCGAGCATATCAAAGCAATCCGGTTCCGTCTATGAAAGTTACGGACATTTTTAGACATAGGATCTTTTAAGAACAAAAATTCTTTTGCAACATTTGAAATTCAATCATACATAAGACTTAAGGACCAAGTTTCTACCACATTAAGGATACCAATACTAAGAGGTGAATAAGGATCGTAAACATGCTCGGATCATAAGAATAGAATTACCTCGAGGATCGTGTCATAATTTACTTACACTAAGACATGCCAAAGAAAGAAAGGGTAAGCTTTACATACCTCGTCCGCTTCCTAAGCTAATCCAAACTCAAGTCTCGGGCTCCCCAAGATCTACAATACGTCAATAAATACCAAACATTAGCTATAGGCACTTAGGAATTCAATCCTAAGTTGGCATTTGTCTACGAAATTTGGGCGCATTTCCGTTTATATGCCTAGCCCGAATCCTCAATTCAGTAACCAACAACACCAACAACAATACCAATAGTATTAACATCATTTCCAATACCGACGTATGCCATAAAATAGCCCGCCTTGGCTTTGTTTTCTAAATTTCTCAACCAACCAAATTTGCGATATAACTATTTAATAATTTTATTTCCGTAAAGGAGTCGAAATTCATATGAACAACATCAATAACAACAGCCTTCACATTTTACAAGGTAAATACATTTATTTTCATCCAAAATTCTCTTCAAATCTCCTTCCATAATTCACAACACCAACAAACGAATTTATCAGACTATTCCCTCCGTGCTAATCCGTTAAAATTCTAAATAAACTCATTAACAATGAAAAGGAACCGTATTCATACCTTAAGCATGCAGACCCCACGTTATCACTCTTCTCCTTGGTTGATTTTTAGCTCAAATTGAAGACAACGCAGTACAACACTTTTCTCTTCATGGGCTTCGGAATTCGGGGCTCGATTTTGGTCAAAATTGGTTTTTTCTTCTCTCCAAGGCTCTCTCTCTCTCTTTCCAGAATTTTCTGGTGTTCTTGGTCTGAAAAATGAGAGGAAAGGGCTGAAATTTCACTTAAATAGGCATGGGTCATGGGCCTAACCCGATTGGGCCCCGGTTTGGGCCTAGCCCACTGACCTTTCCGCCTTAAAACGTCCATATCTCCTTATCCCGATGTCACCTGTGGGCCCACGACCTATGGTTGGAAATATAATTCAATTATCTACAACTTATATCTTTGGTATTTTTCCAAATTCCAAACTTATAATACCGTTTCTGCCCCTCGAAGTCAGATCACCCGAAAACGTTACTTAAAAATATTTGCTTGGAGGACTTCCACTTTGATTTGGCTCAAGGGTCCTTCTTGAGTTATGTTTAACTTCACATATGTGATTCATATAAATTGTCGCATGTCCCAAAAAAATCTCAATGTGTGGCCCCGCCTCGGCTTGCGAATAATCCGACGTACAAAAATACGAAATATAATACTGTCAACGTGAGTTTAAATTATGAAGCAACAACATGATTGTCAATTTTTAAGTACGTTAATAAGGACCTTCCAATTGGTTGGAACTGCTAGAAGAAAATATTTTTTTGAATCAAGATTCGAGGGGCTCAAATTCTCGGTTCCATGGCCGAATGGCCTCTCTTTATTTTTCTCCAAGTTTCTTGAATTTTCTAAGGTTTGAAAGTATGAAGAATGTGATTAATAAGTCATCCAATATACTCATATATAAGTCATCCATGTGTCCCATGGCCCACACATGGCTTGGATGAATTAAAATTAGCCAAGCCATGGGTGGTGCCCCACTCACACCACACGGCCAACTTGGCCATTATTTCATGAAATGCCAACTTTCCTAAATTAACTTTTAACCCCAAATTTTTCTTAATATTCCATGCCAATAAATTCATAAGCAACTTATGCCTTAACACAAAATCGAAGGTCAAAAGTCTCTACCTCATATCCCGGAATAGTCCTCGTCCTTAACTTATCATGGTTAGCTCGGATTGTCCCAAGGTACAAAATACGGGATATAACATCCTTCCCCCCTTTAGAACATTCGTCCTCGAATGTTAAACTAGTCTCGTAAGGTCTTATAAGGATTTCGGGGGTTTCCTTTATTACCATAACATGCAGCCTTATCTACCAGTCATATTTCTTCTTCATCTCATCGTCAGTTTCTCAAGTCATCTCCTTCCTATTATTATTCCGCCACAATACTTTAACGGAAGCCACGTCTTTAGTACGCAACCTTCTTTCCTCACGAACAATGTGATAAGGTCCAATACATCTCGGGCTAAACTTCTCCTTCTTGTTGAATCTTACTACACCTTTCATGGGTGATATCTTCAAGCATAGTGTCGATGCCGATTGTCGTTATATGATTTCTGTCGTCTCTGGGAACGCGATAGCCTGCTAGTTCTGATCATCTTGCTTAAATCATCTTACAACCCTCTTTACTTAACTTATAACATTCTAGGCATATTATCTCGTGTCATTTCTTTATCTCTAATTCGAACTCTTCTATCATCCCTTACTCAGATCTTGCTCTCAACTTTCCGGTCACACATCATATTGCAATCTTTACAAGAATATGCACGGGTGCTCAATTTAGCCCAAGTTTCCTTAGCGTGGCTTCACCAATCCTTATGGTTTACTTTGCCTTCGCCCCTTTTTCTCTTACAACCGGTGTCGGAATAGGTCTTTGGTTTAATCATAGTCATGTCCTGTTTATCCTTAGTACTAGTTCTATCTCGGTAATTTAGCTTAAACCTTCTTTACCCCTGTCCTTAATGTACCCAAAATCTCGTAATCATATTGTTATTACTGAATCCGAACTTTTCTCCTTAAGCATTACTTGGTCTTATCCCTCGCATATAAATATTTATAAGCAACATAACTACTCTTGTACCACTTGTATAAAGTACATTCAATCTTAGTCACGATCTTTCTTTCTCCTTGTTCACTCGCTCCCATATTCCTTCCATCTTAACATTCGCTTGTAACCTATCCCGTCATGCTCTTTTCCCTTCCTTCATTCACTTTTCGATGTTCTCACTTCCTACTATAGGAGGTTTTCTATTTTTTCTCCCTTACTACTCAGAGGTCGTGGTACCATTAGCGAACAACCCTATTGTCCACATCTTAGCCTCTAATTCGGCACAGCAGTATTGTCTTTCACCATGTCTCTGTAAGTTACTCGTTATCGTTCTCTTGCCGTATTCTTCTTTAAGCCTCCACTTCCTAATGTCATATCATTCCAGATCTCTACCATTAATTCTCAAAGACTATCTCAATTACCATTCTCACTTTTATCCCTTTTGCTAGCTTTTGGATCTTACTAACTTATCTCGGCAAGGAATCTTACCTGTAGTCCGAGCATCCGTATCAATTAGTGTCGATTGTCTCCATCTTACACTTGCATCTCTCGCACCCGCTTCCCCCTTTAAGGAGTGTACTTATACTATTATCCGATTATACTCTGCCCTATATCCGTGTTTCCGATCTCGATTAGGTGGCATTTTTATTCCGACATTTTTTATCCCCGTGCCGTTCATCTACTCACTTTCTTTCTTTTCCAAACGTCATCACGTTAGTACTTCCCAAGCTTATCCTATAGTGAAAACAACATCAGCTTGCCTTATGACATTGGTGCCATTTATTTTTCTTTTCACTTGAACTTCGTTACCCCGTCCGATTAATGCCTTCCATATACCGCCACGTTGGTTGCCGGAATACACATATCCGCTGATATAGCCATATACGGGATATCATATACATACGTATACATATAATTACTACTATCTTACTTACAAAACATTTCCAAACGCTATTCAGACTCACCCTAATTCTACAGCTGTGATGCACCTTCTTTCTCTTCACCGGTCTAGTTCGCCTCGGCCTACGCGACCTCTTAAGGTTTCCGCCCACTCTGTATATTCTAATTTCCCTTAGACTTCTCTCGCTTCCCATTTGGCTCTCCTGTGTCTGACTTTTTAGGATTTTTAGTAAACTTCCCAGGGGGTCACCCATCCTAAAATTTCTCTCACCCCAGCATGCTTAACTTTGGAACTTCGATGAAATATGATGCTTTAATACTAGTATGGTAGCGTTCCCCTCACCGCATGACCTTCATCATATAATCTGGAGTAAGTTGAAGTCCTAAAAGATTTCAAAACATTCCCGTAACACATCTCCATCCGACTTAGAAGGGGTCTCTTACTCTTCTGACTCCACAATTTCTATTTTAGCCCTTTTTCCAATCCTAAATATTCACCTTTCACTTATGGATATGACTACTTCCCGTCCTAGACTTTCAAATTCCCAATGGTGGCGAACACACCTTAAGCGCCGTTACTTATAAATATTTGATTATCGGCCTTTGGATTTCTGCCTACCGTTATTAAGTAACAATCATACAGCAAATACACATACATAAAAATATAAATTCAGGTATGATTCATATACACAGCCACATCTCGGCGGTGCTCTGCGATCACGTTCATCGGCCAATGCATTAGGCGGTTCGAAGGACCGCTAAACTGGAGGCTCGCCGCGGCCTCTACCACGCCGCTCGGGTGCCGGCATACCCTGCCCCGTAGGGCGCATAACTACAAAAGAGGACGAACCAGCAACCGACCCGGTAGGCCTCTGCCCCACCTGAACCACCTCTGTACGGACACTCCCTCATAACATGGTCGTGACGGCCGTAAGTGAAACAAGCACCTGTAGTGCGACGGCATTCCCCTAGATGGTGCCTGCCGCACTGAGGGCACTGAGGCATAGATGGCCTCGTCTCGGCTCAAACCTCTCGCTCGACCGCGAACCCGAAGCCCCGGAGCTCGACCCGGCCTCCCGAATACCCAAGTCTATCAAGTCTCCTACCGGGAACCGTGGGGGGGGTCGCTCCCGCGCCGGGCCGAGAAGAATATCCCGATTGCTACCGGTGAGGCTGCCCGCCTCGGAACTCCCCAGAATAACCGGTCGATCGAGCCCTCTTGGGCTGGCCTCTGTCATGATCTTTGTCGGGCTGACGCCCTCTGTGTCTATCCTCCATCCCCTGGGCATACGCCTGCACCCGAGCAATGTCCATACCGGGCTGGGAAGCCATTATCAGGCAACTATCAACCAAATAATAATCCAACCCCATCACATATCGATGCATCCTGTCAGTCATATCGGCTACAATAGTGGGTGCGTATCTGGCTAATGAATCAAACTCGAGGCTATACTCCCGAACACTCCTGCCATTCTGCCGTACGCAGGAACCTATCAACTCTGGCCCTCCTCATCTCCGGAGGTAGAAAGTGGCCAAGAAAGGCCTCTGTAAACTCAGTCCACACGGCCGGAGGAGGATCCTCGCCCCTGGACAACTCCCAGGACTCATACCAATTAACGGCTACATCACGCAACCGATATGAAGCCAGCTCGACGGACTCGGGCCCTCGTAAGCTCTTCAGCCGCAACGCACGCCGCACCGTTCAATAAACTCGGGGGATCCTCCTCAAGCTTTGACCCGTAGAACTGGGGATTACAAGTCAAGAAATCACGAGTCCTCAAACTATCACGTCCGTCCGCATAATCACCCCCAATCCGTGCCGGCGAGCCCGCCCCCGCCACTAACTGTCAACAACTGGACCGCATCCCATATGGCCCTATCCTCCGCCCCTGGCTGAGAAGCTAGAGGTGGAGCCGCCTCCTGACCCGCACCGCTGCTGCCTCGCTCCCGATCCCCGATAGTGGGGTGTGTGAACCGGGCGTCGGGGCACAACCTCGTGCACGGGCTCGACGGCCCCTAGTAACTCTCCGGGCCCGACTAGTCTCTCTGACGCCGTAGACTTGCCGCCTTGGGCAGGCCCGTTGCCTTCTTTGGAGGCATCGGCGAAAACATAACAATTCGTTAGGGAGGAGTCATCCCGATAATACGGCTCTATCGTACGATCTAAGATCGAAGGAAAGATAACATCCTAAATGTCTCGTAGCCTCCGTTTATAGATGTGGTGCACAACACACCGATAAACAGGACTCTACTAGACACAGTTTGTAGACATTCCGAGGACGAACCGCTCTGATACCACTTTTGTCACGACCCAACCCCGTAGGCTGTAACTAGTGCCCGAGCTGGGCACCCGTACCCATCTACTTACTATAACCAAATTAATAACCATACTAAGAACTTATATATACAGAAAGGGACGGCGACGCATATACATATATACATATCGTGCATAAGCACGGGAACATTCGTAACACAAACACAGGCGAACAAAGTGACTACCCACAACCCACACATATGTCTACGTACCTCTAAGAGTAGCACGAGAATCATATGACGGGACAGGCCCCGCCATACCCCCGAATAAACGTACATATATACAATGAAGGAATTTTCGTACTCAAAATATGGGCTCGGACAAGCGAGCACTCAAAGTAACGTAGTAGGTGTCCTAGGCGCGGGTCACCAAATCGATCGTCCGTACCGCGGCATGAAACGCAACCCCAGGACAGTGGGTCAAGATGCGGAATATGTACCGGCGTGTAAAGCATGGAATACGGAAACAGGATCAAACCGAAATAAGAAGTATAGAAAGTCGCCAAGACTTGCTTCGAAACATAAATCATGCGTACCAATATCATATTCGACTTATTTATGGACCGAGTGACGTAAGTAAATAATCATCATGTACATATACATGCATAACGTGCCTCGGCCCTCTAGTGAGGGACGGGGTAAGTAAAATCATCATATACATGTACATATAACGTGCCCCGGCCCTCTAGTGAGGGACGCGGTGAACGAAGTCATCACGCGCCATCCGGCCGCCCCGTATCATATATCATATAACGTGCCCCCGGCCCCTAGCGAGGGACGCGGTGAATATCATCACATACATATAACATGCCCCGCCCTCTAGTGACACACACATAATGCAAGGAATCGTGCACGAATACAAGGCCCGGCCCGGACGCAGCAAGGAAGTAATAACACTCGCACGAGCAAGAGTAGTGAGAAACCACACGCACATAAATCACTTTCAAAGACTCAATGAAATAATCTAAATGAACTCGTCATTTGAAAGTTTGGACAATAATTATATCAAATATCTTTCGGACGCCACCGGGAAACATATCAAACATCATGAGCATATCGAAGAACCGTAGGGACCATAGTCATACATCAAACCAATACGAGCCCGCCTATGAAAGTTACGGCATTATACGTTATAGAATCATTTGCGAGCATATCAAAGCAATCCGTTCCGTATGAAAGTTACGGACATTTTTAGACATAGGATCTTTTAAGAACAAAAATTCTTTTGTAACATTTGAAATTCAATCATACATAAGACTTAAGGACCAAGTTTCTACCACATTAAGGATACCAATACTAAGAGGTGAATAAGGATCGTAAACATGCTCGATCATAAGAATAGAATTACCTCGAGGATCGTGTCATAACTTACTTACACTAAGACATGCCAAAAGAAAGGAAGGGTAAGCTTTACATACCTCGTCCGCTTCTCCTAAGCTAATCCAAACTCAAGTCTCGGCTCCCAAGATCTACAATACGTCAATAAATACCAAACATTAGCTATACGCACTTAGAATTCAATCCTAAGTTAGCATTTGTCTACGTAAATTTGGGCAAGATTTCCCCGTTTATATGCCTAGCCCGAATCCTCAATTCAAGAACCAACAACACCAACAACAATACCAATAGTATTAACATCATTTCCAATACCGACGTATGCCATAAAACAGTACCGCACAGCATTAATCGATTTCTAAATTTCTCAACCAACCAAATTTGTGATATATCTATTTAATAATTTTATTTCCGTAAAGGAGTCGAAATTCATATGAACAACATCAATAACAACAGCCTTCACATTTTACAAGGTAAATACATTTATTTTCATCCAAAATTATCTTCAAATCTCCTTCCATAATTCACAACACCAACAAACGAATTATCAGACTATTCCCTCCGTGCTAATGCGTTAAAATTCTAAATAAACTCATTAACAATGAAATGGAACCGTATTCATACCTTAAGCATGCAGCCCCCACGTTATCACTCTTCTCCTTGGTTGATTTTTAGCTCAAATTGAAGACAACGCAACAGACAACACTTTTCTCTTCATGGGCTTCGGAATTCGGGGCTCGTATTTTGGTCAAAATTAGTTTTTCTTCTCTCCAAGGCTCTTCTCTCTCTTTCCAAATTTTCTGGTGTTCTTGGTCCGAAAAATGAGAGGAAAGGGCAAATTTCACTTAAATAGGCATGGGTCATGGGCCTAACCCGATTAGGCCGGTTTAGTCAGGCTAGCCTTCGACCTTTCTGCCTTAAAACGTGATAACAACACGGTTAGCGGAAGACTTTAGAATTGAAAATTAGAAAGGGGGAAGGATTGATTCTTGAGAAAGAAGAACACAAGTTCAAGTATTTGATACTTAAAACGTTGTTTAATAGTGAAAGAAGGAGTTGAATCAATTAAGAAGAAGAAGAAATGGAGGGAGGGGAACTCAAACAAGGAATCTTACCATCAAAGAATCCGAGTTGCGGTTCAAAGTAGAACAAAAAGGGCATAACCCAAAAGAGAACCTCGAAGGTCTCCCATGCAAGTAAGGCTAATATTATTAATATTCAAACTTAGTTACAATGAAAGCAAACACTTTATATGTAGGAGAAATGGTGGTCGCCACCTAAAGAAAATAAAGAACATTCTAGACTTCAAAGATGGTCAAACTAAATTAATTAAGGTGCAATTTCAAGCCGCAGAAGACCACCAATTCTTTGTTCCAAAGACCACCAAACATTTGTTCCAATGTGCATAGAAGACCACCAACACTTTGTTCAATAAAAACATTAAATGTAGTCAACATAGCATTAAATGATCTTCTAGAAACACAAGTATGGGCTGAACTTGTTCCTTCTTTGGGCATGTTTTGGGCCATAATCCAACTCATCTTAGTCTTCAATTTGGGCCTCCAATTAGTATTAAGACTTTCCCAAAAGATCTACTTTGGGCTAGAGCTATTCCTCCATTACAAGACATGTTTTCATTACCAAATGAAGCCCATTAAAGCATCTTGATATTTTTTTAGTCTTCAACGAAAATTAAGCTTCCTTGGTTGCTATCATTCTCCCCCTCTTATAGAAGATTCGTCCGAATCTTGGTGGTGACTCTTTTTGCTCCTTAATGCATTTGACCCTCCGCATGGTTGCTATCATTCTCCCCCTCTTAAAGAAGATTGCGTCCTCGAATCTTGACATTGACTTGCAACCAACACGATTATCACAATAAGTAGGGAGCAAACAAAGGAAACAAAACAAGCATTTTGTAACAACAACACAAGGTAGTGACCGTACGGCACTTAACCCACTTAGTTCTTTTATGCACAAACACCCCTTTTAAATATCCAAGCATTATATCATGCAATAGAACAATGTAATTTCCAACACAAGAACTAAAAACATAATTCATTAGCTCTTTAAACAACGAGAGGATCATTAGCTGCACAAAAAGATATGAATACCAAGAAAACATACCATATTTGCTCTTTCTAAACAACTTAACCTCACCATTCAATATACCATGGTCATGATATGGATCAAAAGTTATTTTCTTGTGAAGTGGCTTGGAATGAACCTGCAAAAATAAGGATCTAGAAAACAAGATAAAGATATTGTGAAGTTGAAAACATGAGCACTTGTCCTTTTCCACACTCGAGCTACTACATTCGCACCTAGCTCAACTTTCAATATCTACGGCACCAAAAGCTTCATGTATATAATGTCTTCATTGAAACTTCATCACCTTTGCTTCCTTCATTGGAATCCCAAAGTGGACAAAAATGTACGATAAACTTTGCTGTTTAGTATCATCCCACAACGGGTTATCCCACAGCTTTAAAACGCTTGACCCGTAGGCTTAGTGGATCGTTCTCTTCAAGTGAGCGTCAACCGTCCTTTACAAAGTTCATCCTCGATTTTAAGCATGAAAGGAGATAAAAGACTAAAAAAGAAAGAGTTAGTTGATTAGCATATGAACAAGATTCATCCTCTCTCAAATTTTCTCTTGGATTTGTTCACTCAACTTATCCTAGGTCCCCACTTTCACCACATTTGTGATCGCTCACGTGAGAAGAACAACAAAAAAAGTTAGGTTCGCTCCTCATTTGTGAGTTATATCTTCATTAAAACCCTTGATTCAACAAATTGTGTTACAAGTTCGATTTTGTTGTATCTGCAAATAGATCATCGATAAGGTCATACCACACGAGATCATCAAGCTCAATCTTGTCTTAAACCTTGGAATTGTTTCCATGAATCATCACCTTTGTGTCTTTCAAATCCCATTTTAAAGCTAGATTAACTTCTTCAATTGTTGTTCCAACAAATAATTGGGTTCTTCTTCAATAACTTTTGCATTTGAGCACAAAACACTAGAAAAAGATGAGTTAATTGGTTAGGGCTTGAACAAGAATCTTTCACACTTATGCACTCAATTCTTTTAATCTCTTCTTTTCTCTTCAATCTCTCAAGTGCACTTGTTCACCCTCTATTTTACCTCCCAAACGCACTTACTCGATTCTCGTCCACCTACTTAGTTCTTGACAACTCCTCTCTTCACTCATCACTTCCTCTCCTTTTTCCCTCTTCGAGTTGTCAAGTTTCTCACCACCCCACTTCTCTCTTTCTTTTGTCGTTCATCCTCACTTTTGTTTGAATTGAGTGATCAACCTGGGATGAAGAAACACTCCACTTGCTTTCCTGGAAGAATATGTTATTTGAAGTATCGCATAGCACCAGCATACTTGCAAGAATTCCTCTACTATCTTTTGGAGGACTTAACATCAACTACGATTTACGGTTTTCATAAAGCACTTGATTGTCCAACTCCCCCTCATTGTAGATGAAGGATAGTTTGAAGATATTTTTTGGAATTATGTTGTTTCTTCTTTCTTTCATCCCACTCCATCATTTGCTTTCTTCATTTAGTCATAGAGTTTTCGTAACCGGAAAAGTCATTTTTAAAATCTCTTTCTTTTGATATTTTATCTTCTTCCTTTCTTTTGGTATCCATGGATGTAGCCATAACCTCCAAAGACACGCAAATTGTTTAATTACAAACAAAAATTGTTAGAAGTAAAGGACCTCACCAAAAGAATCACACCCTTACATTTATCCTCAGTAGTGACTCGAACACTCGTGTATCGCGCAAGTTGGCTTTTACCCTCGAAAAAGAATCTCACCACTCTCGCCTTTTACCACTCGAAGGGCTTCGCAAGTTCTTGATAAACCAAAGCAACTCAAACACCTCAAAGTAAGTTCCAAAGCTTGGTTCGAAGAATGGAGTTTATGCCAAACAAAGAAAAGGACAACAAAACTTAAACGGACGGAAACAAGAAATACACAACGAAAATAAAGAGAAAAAAACACGGAACAAATTGGCACGAAAAAAGAAAAGACATAAAAATTACTAGACAACTACGAAAATTATGGACAAATACTTCAAGTATCTAGTAAGAGAACATAAGAAACTAAATGCAAGAAATAAACACTTTTAAGAAAAGATTTAGAGCATGCTCCGATTAGTTTGGATACAAATGTGTTGTAATGACCTTTGCATTCCTCAAAGTGACTCTTGAGTTCCTTGATGAGCAAAAGTTAAAGAACCTTTAAAACAAATAGGATTTTCAAGAGACGAGTCACCAAATGGATTTCCCAATAATTTAAAGTCACCAAATCACTAGATAAAATTTTGAACAAACCAAGAACAAGTGAAGATAACTAGAAGTTACTGTTCACGTCACTGCAACTTTTAAAAATTTTTTGGTACTGTTCACGCTACAGTAATTTTTTTCAGTTTTTTTTTTTTTTTTTTTTTTTGTGTGTGTGTGTTCAAATCAATAGATCGGAAGAGTATAAGAATACTCCAACCATCCAAAGCTACGATACCACTTGATAACAACACGGATAGCGGAAGACTTTAGAATTGAAAATTAGAAAGGGGAAGGATTGATTCTTGAGAAAGAAAACACAAGTTCAAGTATTTGATACTTAAAACGTGTTGTTTAATAGTGAAAGAAGGAGTTGAATCAATTAAGAAGAAGAAGAAATGGAGGAGGGAACTCAAACAAGGAATCTTACCATCAAAGAATCCGAGTTGCGGTTCAAAGTAGAACAAAAAGTATAGCTAAAAAGAGAACCTCGAAGGTCTCCGCAAGCAGAAGGCTAATATTATTAATATTCAAACTTAGTTACAATGAAAGCAAACACTCCTTTATATAGGAGAAATGGTGGCTGCCACCCTAAAGAAAATAAAGAACATTCTAGACTTCAAAGTTGGTCAAACTAAATTAATTAAGGTGCAATTTCCAAGTCGCATAGAAGACCACCAATTCTTTGTTCCAAAGACCACCAAACATTTGTTCCAATGTGCATAGAAGACCACCAACACTTTGTTCAATAGAAACATTAAATGTAGTCAACATAGCATTAAATGATCTTAGAAACAGTATGGGGCTACGCTGAACTTGTTCCTTCTTTTTGGGCATGTTTTGGGCCATAATCCAACTCATCTTAGTCTTCAATTTGGGCCTCTGATTAGGTATTAAGACTTTCCCAAAGATCTACTTTGGGCTAGAGCTATTCCTCCATTACAAGACATGTTTTCATTACAGGCTGAAGCCCATTAAAGCATCTGATATTTTTTTTTAGTCTTCAACGAAAATTAAGCTTCCTTGGTTGCTATCAAAACGTCCATATCTCCTTATACCGATGTCACCTGTGGGCCCACGACTTATGGTTGGAAAGCTAATTCAATTATCTACAACTTCTATCTTTGGTATTTTTCTAAATTCCAAACTTATAATACCGTTTCTGCCCCTCGAAGTCAGATTACCCGAAAACGTTACTTAAAAATATTTGCTTGGACGACTTCCACTTTGATTTGGCTCAAGGGTCCTTCTTGAGTTATGTTTAACTTCACATATGTGATTCATATAAATTGTCGAATGTCCCAAAAAAATCTCGATGTGTGGGCCCAGTCTCGAGCCTGCGAATAATACGACGTACAAAAATACGAAATATAATATTGTCGACGTGAGTTTAAATTATGAAGCAACAATATGATTGTCAATTTTTAAGCACGTTAATAAGGACCTTCCAATTGGTTGGAGCGCACAAGAAAAATATTTTTTTGAATCGAGATTTGAGGGCTCGGAATTTCTCGGTTCCGTAGTGAATGGCCTCTCTTCATTTTTCTCCAAGTTTCTTGAATTTTCTAAGGTTTGAAAGTATGAAGAATGTGATTAATAAGTCATCCAATATACTATATATAAGTCATCCATGTGTCCCATGGCCGCATGGCTTGGATGAATTAAAATTAGCCAAGCCACAGTGGTGCCCCACCACACCACACGACTTAAACTTGACCATTATTTCATGAAATGCCAACTTCCTAAATTAACTTTAACCCCAAATTTTCCTTAATATTAAATGCCAATAAATTAAAGCAACTTATGTCTTAACACAAAATCGAAGGTCAAAGTCTCTGCCTCATCCCGGAATAGTCCTGTCCTTAACTTATCATGGTTAGCTCGGATTGTCGCAAGGTACAAAATACGAGATATAACAAAAACTACTTTAATACCACTATAAGTCCTTACAACAGCCCACAAAACAAATACAACTTCAACTTTAACCATCAAATCCCTTCACTTTCATCATGTAATCCATGACAACAGCCACAATGCTAATTAAAATTAATTCACTATTACTAATTAAACGGCCCTATACGGTTCAAACCACACCTCAACATCAACATACATAATTCCTTATATCCAATTCACATTTACCAAATTATAACAAGTCCAAACCACCTCTAACACATGTAGAAGAGAATTTAAATCTTACCTTAACAAACTTGGCTCCTTAATTTGCCGAAATTGGTGAATTAAAATGACAACGTTCTTGCTGCCCCCAATGATCAAATCCACGTTGTTAACCACCTTCAATTGATTGAAATACCTTAGAAAATTAATTCTTGGGCGTATTGTGAGCTCGTTTTCACCAGGGGATTGGGCTTGGCCTCTCTCAACTCTAGTTTTGAAGATAATTTGAATGGTTGCCTTTTTCCCT
>NW_026722769.1:0-7084 GCF_029784015.1 Lycium ferocissimum | reverse complement strand
CCCCAGGGGGGCCCCCGTCATCATATCATCAAATATACCGTACCACCCCCTAGTGAGGGACTCGGTGAATAATGCGATGACAATCGTGCACAGTACATACCCGGCCCGGACTCGGTGAAAGATGTGCAATCCTAGCACGAGTGCGGAAAAGTGGGAAACCATATGCATATAAATCATCATTTCAGACTCGATAGATAAGTAGACAAATCAACGCTCGAGTATCCAAATAATAGTCACACATAGGACTCTTGAAATAGCATTACGAAATATGTCACATAACGTCTCGGGATCATAAACATGTATCGAGCCAATCCGAGCCCGCCTATGAAAGTTACTAGGCATTATCCATTATAGAATTCTACGAACATTTTATAGCAATCCGAGACCATATATGAAAGTTAGGGACATTATACGTTATAGAACTCTTTAGGAGTAAGATTCTTTATGCCACATTCATTATCCAACATACAAAAGACTCAAGGGCAATAGCTCGACTACATTAAGAGTGCGGAGGTCAAGAAGTGACTAAGAATCGTAGACATGCTCGGATCGTAAGAATAGAGTTACCCCGAGGCTCGTATCATAGCTTACTTACAACTAAGACATGCCCAAAAGAAAAGAAAGGGTAAGCTTTACATACCTCGTCCGCTTTCCTAAGCTAATCCGAACTTAAGTCTCGGACTTTTCCAAGATCTACACTAACGTCAATGGGGATACCAAACATTAGCCATAGGCACTTAGGAATCTAATTCTAAGCTAGCACTTTATTTACGTAAATTCCAAAGATTTCCCCCTATAAACTCAACAACCGAGAATCAACTAAATAAATCATCAACAACAATACCAACAATCATATTAGCAACATCAACAATCAATTCAAAACGCATTCTAACATTAGTAACTCTTTTACATAATTCGGCAACCCTCCCATTTACATTCAATTCAACTACATATACATTCAAGCCAACATCAACGCTCACATGTTCAAATACTAATCCAAAACCATTCAAACAATCCGCACAATATTCAAAAAAACCCAACCAAAATGTCACATAACCCGAAACCTCCAATTTCAATAGGAATAACAACAACACTGTTATATCCCGCATTTTGTACGTTGGAATATTTTAAGATGATTGCGGAAGTTAAGGGCAAGGCCATTCTCAGCTTTGTTTTGTGCGCAAGTCGCTCGTAAATATTATTGGCACCTCGGAATCTGTGGAAGAATGTGGGTGGGAAACTATTATAGTTCATGACTTTCCGGGAGAAGCCATTGGGGTTGTGGCCCCACTTACATTTTGGACAATTATAAAGCCATGCAATGGGACAAGTATTCATCTTATCATGGGACCTATACATATGTAAGGGATGACAAAATAAGGTCATTAGTCATCCTTATTAATTGAGAAAAATCTAGAAAACTTGAAAAATTTGGAGGAAAGAAAAAAGAAAATAAATTGGAAAACAAGGAGGTGGCCGGCCACGTGCCTAACCACTTATATATATATGTGTGTGATAATAAGACAAGGCAATATATCATTTTCAACATAGAAAATTCAAGAAGCAAGGAGAAAGAGAGCCAAGAGAATTCGGCCACGTCCTGGCCGAATAGGGTGTCTTGGAGAATGAAGGAAAAAAATTATTTTCTCTTAGCTTTTCAACCAAGTGGAAGGTCCTCTAACATGTGGGATAGTTGTTGGAGGAGGAAGACCATTCGTTTGCAGAACAAGTTCTAGGCCGAGTGGAGGAGATGATTGGAAAGGTAGGTTTAACTTCCTTTACATGTTGGTAGATGTTTATGCATGTCGTGATATGTAGAAATAAGTACAAATTCATGAAAATATGGAGGTATTGTGTTGTGGCTAGTATATAGTGTGTTGTGGCCGTGTGAGTGTGTTGTTGGGTAGAAGTGATGAATTAATTGTGTTTAGCATGTTTTGGTGTGTTGTCAGAATGTGTGTAAGATGAATAGAGTTCATGCGAGAATATAGATGTTGATGTTAGGGCCGTGGTAGTGGGCTGGATTGGTATGCAGAAATGAATGGATGTTATTGAATATTTTGGTCAATCTCACATGGAAATTATATGATGTAAAAATAAAGGTTTGATGATCCAAATTGAAGCAATAATGGTGTGGGCTGAATCGAAGATTAATATGATTCCTATGAAGATCTTGATTTGTGCTAATGACTTGTTAACAAGTGAATTGTTAATGTAGTTGATGAGTGTTAGAAGAAAAGAAATGCGTCGTCGATGTTTGCTTGAACTTGGAAGATTTCGGGTAGTGTTGTAATAATAGGGGCTGATTTTGAAGCTTAATGTGATTTTTGAATATGTTTTCTTGAATCCATGGAAATGATGTTGTTAACATATGAGGTTGTCGAGTAGTTTATGAATTTGAAAGAAAGATGTCGTTATTGTTTCATTGAGTTGGAAGGCCTCGTGTAGAAAGAATTGGATGTTGGTTTGCATCTTGAATTGCCTACCGATATTGTTATTATGATTGTTGGTTTGGTTGTTGTTGATATTAACCGAGTTGAATTCTCGGGGTGAATATATAGGGGAGATGTCGTCGAAATTTTCATAAAAAAGTGACGGCTTGGAATTGGGTTCTTTAATGCTTGTGGCTAATGTTGATGTCCAATGACGTTTTTGTAGATCTTGAGAAGCCGAGACGCAAATTGGATTAGTTAAAGGGCGGCCAAGGTATGTAAAGCTCACCTCTCTTTCTTTGGCATGTCTTAGTGATACTAGGCTATGATCCGAGCCTTGGGGTAATTCCACTCTTAGAATCCGAGCTTAGGTATGTACCTTGTTCGTTTCTTAAATCTATTCCTTAATGGGACCAAAATAAGATTTTCATGTTTTCAAAAGAATGAATTTCAAAGGTTTTATAAAGAATTTTGACTACAAAAAGGGTCCCGAACTTCAAACGTCCGTAACTTTCGCATACGAGCCGGAACGCCCCAAAACATAATAGGTAAGCTTGTAAGGCATAACTTTCTCTCTAATTCTCGTAGTCGGGCTCCGGATGGGGGCCGACACTGGTCGTGGGGCCCGCGGCTTTCTATGCTCGTCCTTAATGGTCTTTGAAGAAAACTTAGTGCTATTTTCTCTTCGACTTCCGCATATGAATTTTTATTTGTTTAATGACTTATGAATATGATTTTATGCATATGGTTGCTCACGACTCGCTCGTGCTCGTGGTCATCACCTCGTTCACCGATCCCGGCCGATTATGCTTCGTGCACATTATGATATGCATTCCGGCGTGATGCGTCGTGTTACGGTTCACCGAGCTCCTCTCCGCAGGGCCGGTTCCGTTTGGCGTGATGCGTCGTGATATGGCGTTACGGTTGGCTATGATGTGTTACGGGATATGTCGGGTTACTGAGATATGAAATCTTCTCGTGTGATGTCGTGGCGTGGCGCCAACGACAGGCGGGCGACCACCGTTCTAAGAGCCTATGCATGATTTGCATTTTAACTACATATTTTGATACGTTGCATATTATGTCTATCTTCTGTATTTTGTTCCTATGGTTCTGTATTTCTGCTTTACATACTCAGTACATATTCCGTATCGACCCCCTTTCTTCTGGGGTCATGCTTTCATGCCGCGTGTGTACACCTGTGTGAGCTAAAAGATAAGCAGGAAAATGTTCCAGCGGGATCGGGCGAGCCCACTTGTTCCGGAGTGTCGCCGAGTCGAGTTTGTGTGTGTTATGATATCCGAGTCATAGAGACTTTGCGTGAGTCATGTGCATCGATGTGAGCGAGCTCTATAAGCCGTCGCTTTGTTATACGCGATATTACGATTTTGTACGTTCGCAAGTTTGTGTTTGATTTGAAATTATGTATTTATGATTTGGTCAAGGGGGCCCAATGTGAGTACGAGTATTACGATAGTCTGAGGGTTCGCTCGGCCCTGGATAAGGGTCGGGTGCCCATCACACCCTATCGGAAATTGGGGTGTGACAAACACATTTCTTTCTTCCAAATTCATGAACTACACCAACATTCCACACGTTAACAACATTATTCTCACAAATTCAAGAAACTATATTAAAATCGCATTAACTTCCAAATCATCCCACACGATTATAACTTCAGACTTGATCATTAAACCTTCATTTTACATCATAGAATCCATAACAACAATAATCAAAACACTAAGTAAATTTAGTTCATTCCTTCTACACCCAAACGTGACCCACCACAACCTTGGACCCCACGGCTACAACATCAACACACAACATTTCATGAATTTCATCCACTCCTACATACTACAACATACACAACCATCCATAACACATGTAAAAGAGGATTGAATCTTACCTTTTCCACTTAGTTCTTCACTTGGCTAGGGTTGGTGCTTTGCAAGAATGAATGGTTTGCTTGCTTCAACAACCACTCCACGTTATTATACACCTTCTAAGGAGTTGAAATGCTTGAAGAAAATATTTTTCTTGATCAATTTTCATGGCACCAATTCGGCTTTCTTCACCTTGGCCGAATAGGTTCTCTTTTTTTTCTCCATGTTTCTCCAAGCTTCTCCAATTTTCTAAGTGTTGAAAAGATGACTAATTAATCTTGCTTGTCATCTAATGTATACATATAATGATCATCCAAGTGGCCATGCCAACCACACATGGCTTGGATCAATCAAAATTAGCCATAAGCCATGGGTGGGAGCCACCTCTCTCATCACTAAGGCAACATGGTGGCTTTTCTTGAAATTTTATTTCAACTTCTAACCCAAATTTTCATGAAATATTTAACTTTCCATAATTCACTTTTAACCCTTAATCTTCCTTAATATTCCACACTAATGAAATCACAAGCAACTTGTGCCCTAAAACCAAATCTTGAGGTTAAAAGTCTCCATCCTCGTATTCCAAAATAGTCTTGTCCTTAACTTATCACAACTAGCTCGGAATACCCCAACGGAATAAAATGTTTGCTGGATATAACAACGGCCTACCCTTATGTAATCCCCCAACTACTCTACACCAAAATTTTATCTCTAATTTCGGTGGAGGTCGGCTCGGCTAGCCTTGATGCTGAGTTTGGTTGTACTGCTCAACGTGTTGTACAAATTGATTCTATATATTTAAAAATGAAATTTAGTTGTCACGACCCAACCAGAGGGTTATGACGGGCACTTGGCGCTTACATACCAAGCACCTCTAAGCATACATCTCATAATCATTTTTTGGTGGACCAAAGATATCAATAACCGGATATCATAACTTGAAGGACATCTATCACAACATGGAAAGTCACATCTCTATATAATCCTCAACAACTATGCCCATCATCACCTCTTGCCGACAAGGCTACTAAAATGTTATACAACAATATGAACCGATAGGGTTATGAAACGTCTAACTATACACACGTCTATAAGCCTCTACATAGAATACAAGTGATCATAAAGACCAATGCAAATAGACTGCAGCTCCAAAGTAAGTGGAGTGTGATACGCTCAAATTACACCTATTAATGGTATAACGCGGACGTTGTCAAATATAGTAACCCAACAAGGTTGGGGTCGAATCCCACAGGGAATAGGGTGTGAAAAGGTTACTAAATTCGTAGAATGCTATGTTTAGGTCTAATGTCTTAATCCGATGATTTTGGTAAAAGTTGGGTGTTTAGTACTAATTGCTAACTATTTGCTTTGGTGGCAATTTATGGTAAAAGAAACTAAGGTTGTGTCCCCGTTAGATAGAGTGTATGATCATGGGCATTGATCTTGATATACTTCTAATGGATCATTATATGAATGCACTTAATCTCTATATGAATCTCTACTATTTCCCAATAAATAAAGATTATTTCTTTCTATGATTTTCCCAAATATAAGAAAGTAACTATGAAGAACGATTAATCATGCCGAGTAAATTCTTCTTATTCCTAATGAATTTATTAAACAAAGTTTAAAGCTTTGAGTTCTTGTTGTTTATTCTTACTAACCCTAATTATTTTCCCAAATAAATCAAGGTTTATGGCTTTAATCAATGTTTGCAACCATTAATCATGTATGAAGAATGAAGAATAAACAAATCCTAATAATCCATTATTTGTATATCAATCACAAACCCAATCACAAAACACCCATCAATTGGGTTCACAACCCTAGTAAGGGAAATTAGCTACTCATAGAAGATGAGAATAATAAGAAGTATGAAATCATAATGCTTACAATTAATTGCTTGGAATTGAAGAGAATTTAATTGCAATTGTTTGTAATCGCCAAAAGACTTCAAAACTATGAATAGTAATACTAAGGAAACGTAAAACTGAGTTCTGTCTTGAATAATGTTACAGGAAACCTAAAATCAGGTATTTATAAGAGTCAAAGCCGTGCAAAGCTGATCGACAAAATTGCCCTCGACGGATTGAATGTATGGACCGTACTTTTATACGGTCCGTAGAATCAATGAACGCCTTCCGTGAAATCTCTCCGTGATCGATGTACGATCAACTTTCACCGGACCGTAAATATTATACGGTCCATATAACTTGCCCGTAAATCCTCTTGTCTTGACAACCTTTCCGGAACCAACATACTTAGAGTTTTACGGACGCAAATATTGTACGATCCGTATTTGCTTTCTGGACATCCACTTCATGTAAAGACCCGTTACGTAAGCATTCACGATGGAATTTACGGACCGTGAATATTCTCTCGTCCGTATGCCCGTATAACTCGGGCTTAGGTTAATTTCTGAACATCTTTTTCACTCCATTTCCACGACTTGCTCCCGAAACACGTTAAATATCTGCAACATGTCACAAACACATCAAAACGACCAAGACTTGCTCAAAAACAAGTAAAACTTATAGCCAAAAAGTATCGAATGTGCCATACCTTCTACTCGCATATCAACACCTCCAACTTAAAGTCTTTGCTTGTCCACAAGCAAGTCGCACAACACAATGACTCGATCTACCACCTAGATATAAAGGTAGTACTGATGTCTACATTGGTTTTGACTCGAACTCCAAAGATGCAATATTTTTTTCAAAGAGCACCCTTTTTTTTTTTTAACCCATAGCACAAACCGAGAATGTTATG
>NW_026722768.1:0-6326 GCF_029784015.1 Lycium ferocissimum | reverse complement strand
AAATTTGTTCGTTTTAAGGCTACGAGGAATATTTCAAAAATTTTGCTATGTATTTTATCTCTTTGGTTTAAAAAGTTTGGCGGATTCGATGCGGGGAGGGTTCGCCGACCCAAGTAAGGTGGTGCCCTCCCCCCAAATAAGATCAAGGTGTACATTTTAGTAGGGTGATGGAAAAATTGTTTTAATTTTTTTGTTGTTGTTTTTGGTAGGAAATGAAGAAAATCATGAAATTTGATGGGTGTGTTGGGTAGTAGGTGTTGTAAGGCAAGGAATAATTAATGTTACTTAGTATTTTAGTTGTTGTTGTATGGATTCTTTTGGGAAAATGATGATTTAATGGTCCAATTTGGAGAACGTTTAGGGCCCGATTTGGAAGCTAAGGATTCTAAGGGGTCTTTTGTATTTATGAAAATAATGTTGCAATGGGTAGATTGTTAGTAGGTTTTGAATTTGGAAGAAAAAAAAGGGTTTGGAGTTCCTAGGAAAATTTGGAAGGTTTCGGGTGGTTTGGGTGTTGATTAGGTTATTGGGAAATTGCGAGTCTTGAAAGTTGTAATCTCGATAAGGTTTTTGGATTAGTATTTAATAGCGTGTTTTGGGTGTTATTTAATATATATATTTGAATTGAGTTATTAAGTTAGAATGTTTTGGGATTGCTTAGGATATTGTTGAGGGGTTTGTTGGTATTTTTGTTGGATTTTTGGCCAGTTAAATTTCGTTTGAATTTGGGGGGGAAATGCCCCCAAAATTTTTTGTAAATAAAGTGCGAGTTTAAAAATGGGATTGTGGTGCCTATGACTAATGTTTTGGTGTCTAATGAGTGTTGTAGTTTTTGAGAAAGTCGAGACTTGATTTTGGATTAGCTTAAAGCAATCAAGGATGTAAAGCTTCCCTTTCCTTCTTTGGCATGTCTTAGAATGGCTAAGTTATGATATGTTAGAGTTTGGGGGGTAATTTATTTTTAAAAATCCGAGTACGTTTGTGAGTGTATTTGCTTTTGATGTTGGCATCCTTATGGACAAGCTATGGTTATATGTCTTTGTATGATTGATTTTCAAAAGTTCAAAATTTTGGGTTTTTTAAAATAGTTTTGTTCCTAAATAACGAAAACTAAACGTGTAACTTTCAAAAAAAAACCGGATGGCCTCGATATGCTTGTAAATGATTCTGCGGTATAATAACTATGATTTTCAGGGGCGGGCCGCGAGTCGACCCCCCCTCCGGGGGCCCCGCGACTTTTCTTATGTACTTACGTTTTTTAAAAGGAAAAGACTATTATTCCGATTTCAAATACGATCGTTATTTCTTTTGAGTTTGTAATAATGATTCGAAAAATTTGATACTATGATTTTCGTAGGCGGCCCGGATTGGGGACGTCTCGGGGCCCCGCGATTTTCTTCTTAATTCGGGGGCGAAAGAATTCTTTGATCCCTTTTTCCGACCCCAGAGAATATTTTCGTTGATGAAATTGATTCGTTCCTTGATTGATACGTAACCCATGGTCCGGTTCGTTTTGATATTTTCCGGTACAGGGAAGAAACCCCCTTTTGACAGTTTGGTTAAAAACCATCCTTTTGATTACTCTTTTGAGTTTTTATGAAGTTTAGCATTGTATAGATTTCCACGATTCTGCCGGTTCCCTTTTCTTCCTTTGCATCCCGGTTTTTTATCGTGCGCAAACAAGAAAAGGATAGCAATTGACCCCGGGGGCTTTTGGCCGCGGGATTGATATGATAATCCCCCGGGGCATTTGCCGCGGGCCTGACCGGACTTTTTATCGGGGGGATGTCGTTTTTGGGGGAAGAAAAAGGGGAAATTTTGCCACGGATGGAATTGACCGCCGGGCTTTTGACCGCGGGGTGTCCGATTTCAGATAGAAATCTTCGGTATGTGTGTTAGGGGCCAGGGAGGGGCGACCTTTCGTCCGGGTCCCTTCGAACCGTAGGATAGGTGATTGGAATGTAGGAGATTGATGATAATAGTGATGATCTAAATACAAAAGATAGTGATAAAGATTAAAGTTTTGATTATTATGTTATATAGGATCGGGCCGACGTTTTCCCATTATTATGTTATATATGGACACAACGTTCCCGGATTTGGAAAGTCATATGATATGTTTGATTTTTATTACGAAAAAATTTTTTCAAAGGAAAAAAGCATTTTTACATTCGATTTCCTATTTGTCCTAACCCCCTTTCGTATGATTTGTATTTTTATATAAAAAACGGTATTCGGGGTTTTTATGTACTTTCTTTTCACCTTACTTGTTATGATTTGCCGATTTTTCTTTTAAAATAAATTCCAAAAACCCCCTTTTTTTCGGGGCCCCCTTTCAGCCCCGGTACCGTAGGTAGGGATATTAGGAAAAAGTTGGGGTTGACGAGCCTTTTTCTCCGGGGCGCCGATGTCGAATGCTTTTTTAGGTTTTCGGGTTATGTTAGAGACTTTGCGAGTGTCGTGGTGATATGTCGTTTGGAGCCGCGTAAGCCCAGTATTACTATGCATTATCCGATTTGTTTTGAATGCAGAAGCCCATCCAAAAAGTTATGTTACGATAGATATAGATTTTATTTGACTTGAAAAAAACAAAAAATATTTTTTTTGAAAATTTTTCCTTTTTCATTTTGGGCACGTTTTGCCCCGATATTTGTATTACGAAAGTCGGGTTCGCGGCCCCTGGGGGGCGGGGTTCCCTCCACCTTCGTTAAGGGTGTGACAAATGTGTCAAAACAAGGCCTCGGTCATGTTGACCCCAGTGTCGGGGAGGGAACCGGAGGTATAAGGGGCCGAAACCCCTTCTTCTCTTTTTAAGGGCGGAGTATGAGGGTTAGAGGAGCCTCTGAGTGATTCCCCTATTTCTTCGGCGGCTCTTCCCCGCTCACCTTTTTGTCGTGTCTTGCCCTTCGGGGGCTTTAACTTTTTCTCCGGGGATTTTCCCAAATCACAACACCTATTAGGAAGGATTAAATCTTTACTCCTCATCGCACGATCCCTAAGAAGAAAGATGATCTTTTTCCTAAATCCCCCCGTCCTCGTTTATTAGCGGGGCGCGCAACACCCCATAAACAAGACTCTACTGACAGGGCTCGTGACACTTCCTGGACAATGTTTCCGTACCACTTTTGTCACAACGAACTGGGGGCCCATGACGGATCCGGGCTAACCCCCGAACACCACCATGTTGCTATTTCTGCCGTTCAGAAAATGTATATGATCATAGAAAATTATCATCATTTGAAATACATTTACTTTTATAAACATAACCCCTTCCAATCAAAATAATATAAAAAAATAAATCCCCCCGTATCTACGAGCCTCTACTAGAGTACTAGACATATGGAGGGACGCCCCCGCGTGCCCAAAAATATATATATATACATGTATATACCAAAAGAATAATCAATGGCACCCCCGGCAAAGGGAGTGCTCTCAATGGGGTTGGGCCCTAGAGTCTCGATTTTCCCCCTCCTCTGGGCATGAACACCTTCAAAAAAAAGGACGCGCAATAGGTTTTGGATGTAAGGCATAAAAAAAAATAAGACATCAATGACAAAAAAATGGGGCCCCCCGAATCATGAAGTAATACATGCTAGCTTACTTTCATCTCATCGTCATATCGTATATGCATAAATGTATTCCCGACCATATAGGTACTTGGATAATCAAATTTTTCCCCCGGCCCGGCCTCCCCCCGGGGGTACCTTTTTGCCGCCCCTGTGGGCCCCCCCGCCTTTCCCGGTGAAGCCGCCGCCTTTGGGGGGCCCCCCGCCATAGGCGGGAAATTCATCTATTCATCTAATATGCTCATAGTAATATGCTTGTCTAACTCATTATAATGCATGCATGAACTTATAGATAATCATACTCTATGGGGGGTGACGTAAGGTCGTAAACCCCCCGTTTCATTATGGAACATTCTTAACCCCCTCCCCTTAAGGAACAAGCGGGGAGGTAAAAATAATCAACATCATATCATAAACTATAGCATCTCTAGACTTAAGCTCGTCATTATTATTGTCATATTCGTAGCTTTCCCTTTTCTCGAGCTTTTCAGAAAAAGGGGTTATAGTTTTCTTAAGATGGAACATTCATAATAAAAAAAAAATTCAGCCATGGACTCATGCCTTAAAAAAAAGGACTAGCCTCCTACCTTTGCTTTTAACTACTCTAGCCTCGCTCTCCTTTAATGCTCCGTCTTTTTAAAGGCTCATCGTCTTGGGCAATTACAAGAACGTGCTTCTTTAAGGCAAAAAAATTGGGCAGATTTTTTTGTTTTTCTACTTTTGCCATATTCCCTATCAACTCCCAACATTCTAATAACAAACACAAAACCGGCAACAATCATCTTCTTTTCATTTTCGCTTCCAACTTCATTCCAATTCCATAATCTGATCAAAATCCCTCATCACATTCTTTCATATATAATACTATTCCATGTTCTAAGTATCATTTATAACATGTTTTTAATCTCAACGTATCTATTTTCATGATTCTTTCAACTACTACTCAACATTGACACTATTCCCCATTTAGACCCCTTTTCTAATTTTACAATCCTTTTTTCAACTTCTTTCTTCAAATAACATAGAAAGATCATGAAACTCACCTTAGATGAGGAGGAACAAGCCTTGGTGATAATACATTTTTTCCCCAAAACCCCATTTCCTTTTTTTTTGGAATTTCTTGGGTTTGGATATTTAGAGAGGTTTTAACGATTCACTTCTTTCTTATTATTGATCTTTGATTCCCTTTTTTTTTTTTTGGGATGAAATATAGAGAATGTTATAGAGGTTGAAGATGAAAGAATTTTGGGGCCACATATAAAGTTTTTGAACATTTGGGGCCGCGGGGCCCCCATTTCCACTGGGGGAAACCCAGGGCCCCCGTGGAACGGTCGAGGTTCTGACCGCCAGCCATTTTCTTCCGGTTCCAGGGACACATCCACGGTCCGTGGATCTGATGCTGTCCGGGAAACATGGTCGTGGAACCCGCCCACCGAAGGTTTTTCCCCCGCATTTCGTTTGACTCCCCCGGGAACTCTAACATTTGTTTATCACCATTGGTAACCTAAGGAACGTTATAACTCTTCTCCAAAAACCCTTTAAAGGGATCATTAACTCACTACTCAAATTTTGCCCGACCCCTAACATAATGTTTTTCCTTAACAACTTTTTTTTTAACTCGAATTTTTTAAAAACAAAGAATCTAAAATACCATTTCTTACTTATCCAAATCTCGTATATACGCCCGTTATTTTTCCCCTTTCGTGTTACACGTCGAAAATTTTTCGTTGATGTACGGGGTAGGCTAATGAGAAATGAGGTAGTCGATGTTTCAAAAGTAAGACGTAGAATTTGATGATTCAAAATGATTCAAAGACTTCGTTTTAGAAAGGTAAAAGGGGTATGTAAGCGAAAGTTTCGGAAAGGATTTAGGGGTAGTGAGTTGGCAAAATTAATGATGTGTTGGGAAAAAATTTAATGCCCCCAGATTGCTAATGGTGATAAACAATCTAAAGGGTTTCCCTGGGTTTGGGCATCAAACGAGACGACGGATCAAACTTTGGGGGGCAAAGGGGTTCCCCGGCCCATCCCCGGCCGGTTTCATTCCACGGACCGTGGTGGTCCCCTGGAACTGCCAGCAGAGAGAGCACTGGCTGGCATGAACCCGCAGAACGGGGAAAAAGGGCACGGGGCCCGGAACAAATCCCTGGGAAAACCCGCGGGGAAATGTTTTAAGTGTTTAAATGTGTTCCCAACTTCATTTTTATTTTCAACATTTTCTACTTTTTTCAAATTCTAGGGGTTAAAATATTTCATGAACAAGGATTCAAAGGAAATCGGTTCTTATCATCAATACAAGTGAATCAAAGTAAAGAAACCATTAAAGTTCTAAAAAAAAAGAATCCGTGAAGGAAAATCTGGGTTTGGCTCAAATAGGTTTATGCAACCCAAGGTTCAATGCTACACCATCCAAGGTGAGTTTTTGATGCTTCCATGTTATGTTTTAAAGATGAAACATAACAAAGAATATAAAAGGGGGGAATGTGTGAATAAAAACACTTTTGAGTAAACGTTTGAACGAGTTATGATTCTTTATGCTTTATGAATATGATCATGTTATAAGTGATATTGAGAGTATGGAAATTGATATTGTATATGAATGAACGTGTTGTCGAGTTATGACTATGAATATGATAAGTGAAAGAATGTAAGAAGAGTAATCTAGTTGGCCCAAAAGGGTAGGGTGATATTATGAACGTTATTATTGATGTTTTGGGGGTCACATGTAATGCAGGGAAAATTGAAAAAAAAGGTATGTGT
>NW_026722767.1:0-7132 GCF_029784015.1 Lycium ferocissimum | reverse complement strand
AAAAAGGTTGTTCATCCCCCCCCAATTAGTCGGGAGGCGGCCCAAATGGAGAAGCCACCCCGGGGTCCCGGAGCACCCTTTCCAGGTGCTACTTAGTTGATCCGTTTGTGTATTTTGTATATGTCATTCGCAGAGGCTCGTAGGTACTAGACGTGGGTTGTAGTTCCATGATGTGTGTACAACAATGGTATGTTATAAGTATTTTGAAACAAAGCTTCGTATTACAAAAGATATATCTCTAACGAAAAGCCGCATCCTCTATTTAACATTCGGATAAAGATGAATGTTTGTTAATTGAGTTAAGAAAGGGTTAGTACGAGCGGTGCCTCCCGTGGTTAGCTCCCCGGTACTCCGTCACGGCCCCTGCCCAAGCCGTGACATAGAAAGGGTCTCTTACCCTTCCGACTACACAAATACTATTTTAGCCTTTTCAATCCTCAATATTCACCTTTCATCTGCATGTATAACCTTCCATCCTAAATTTCAAGATTCCCAATGATGGCGACAACACCTTAATTGCAGTTACTTATAAATACTTGTTTATTGGTCCCTTTAGGATTTCCGCTTGTTGCTATTAAATAGTAACATACAGTAAATGCACGCACACAGAAAATTCCAATAAAGTCTCATATACCTGTAGCCGATCGGTCCTTAGCCTAATTCGGTGGACTATAAAGTGAAGTGTGCTCTTCATCATTGTCTACCCACCATCTGCTCGTCTGGCCTTCATCATCTCTCTCATCTGAGTCCGAGAGATATGAATGATCGGGCAACTCCTGGTTTACCGATGGCCAGGATAAAGGGCTAGAGTATTCCGTAACACTCACCGGAGTAGTTGGTCTGACGTAGTGCTCGCCACAGGAGCGCCTAGTACGCGACGGAATCTCCTCCTCCTCGGTGTCCCGTACGAACCCCTCGGACGGGTCCGTGTCATAACTATCCCCAGAGGGGTCCTCCTCCTTGGAAGTCAAAAACTCTGGAGGAATCGTCACTAGGTCCTCCGAGGGATTAGTCTTAATGGAATAACTGAGGCTCATCCCCGCCGATCCGGGAGCTCCTGGGTCCCGGATCTAACTGGGGCCTTCTTAGCACCCCCCCACCTGCCGAGATCGATCTTCATCTCTCGTTAGTCTGCACCTACCTACAGGAAAAAGGGGTCAGAAATGATCTCTCCTAGACTCTGGCTCTATCGCACGATCTAGAGTAAGAAGGAAATATAACATCCTAAATGTCCTGTAGCTTCCTGTTTATAGATGTGATGCACCACACACAGGTAAACAAGACTCTACTAGACACGGTCTGTAGACACTCCGAGGATGAACTGCTCTGATACCACTTTTGTCACGACCCAAATCGAGGGCCATGACTAGTGCCCGAGCTGGACACTCGTATACGAACCTGCTAGATATACTCAGACTGAAACTAAGGGCAATGTGGCAGTCTGTAAAAAGCATGCTGTAAACTCATCATGTCATATATCAAAATGAGCCAATCTCCTGAGGAGTCACCGCTAACCAAACATAACAAAATATCCAAGCCGACAAGGCTGCCACTATACGCGGGAATATCCAAAACGTACTACATCCGTATAGCTGACCAAACCATATATACAACCCACATATGTCTACAGACCTCTAAGAGTATAACAAAGTCTATGTCAAATGGATCTGTACCAAAATGGCTCAAGCTCCTAAACAATGGAGCTCTTCAAGTAGTTGAGCAGAAGTCCTAAGCCGGAGGATCACCAACTGAGAATCTGTACCTGGGGGCTTAAAACGCAGCCCACAAAGAAGGGGGGTCAGTACGAATAATGTACTGAGTATGTAAGGCAAAAATAACAACATATGTAGATATGGAAGGGAACATGGAATAGGAGGGACAACTTGTACATCTTAAAAAGAATCATATGTAAACCAGCACCTATATATATACATATACACATTTAATATAAGTATTAGTGTTGCGGAACGTGCAACCTGATCCATAACTGTTAGTGCTGTGGAACGTACAGCCCGATCCATAAAAGTTAGTGCCGAGGAACGTACGACCTGATCCATATAAGTTAGTGCCGAGGAACGTACGGCCCGATCCATGTAAGTTAGTGCCGAGGAACGTACGACCCGATCCATAAATGTTAGTGCCGAGGAACATACGGCCCGATCCATATAAGTTATTACCGAGGAACGTACTGCCCGATACATATAAGTTAGTGCTGAGGAACATACGACCCGATCTATATAAGTTAGTGCCGAGGAATGTACGACCCGATCCATATAAGTTAGTGCCGAGGAACGTACCACCCGATCCATAAATATTATTGCTGAGGAACGTACGACCCAATACATAAATGTTAGTGCCGAGGAACGTACGACCCGATCCATATAAGTTAGTGCCGAGGAACATACGGCCCGATCCATATAAGTTAGTGCCAAGGAACGTACGGCCCGATTCATATTAGTTAGTGCCGAGGAACGTACGGCCCGATCCATATATGTTAGTGCCAAAAAACATACGGCCCGATCCATATAAGTTAGTGCCGAGGAACGTACGATCCGATCTATATAAGTTAGTGTCGAGGAATGTATCCCGATCCATATAAATTAGTGTCGAGGAACATACGGCCCGATCAATATAAGTTAGTGCCGAGAAACGTACTGTCCGATCCATAAATGTTAGTCCAGAGAAACGTACCGCCCGATCCATAAATGTTAGTGCTGAGGAACGTATTGCCCAATGCATATAAGTTAGTCCCGAGGAACGTACGGCCCGATCCATACAAGTTAGTGCCGAGGAACTGATGGCCTGATCCATATAAGTTAGCGCCGAGGAACGTACGACCCGATCCATATAAGTTAGTGTCAAGGAACGTACCACCTTATTCATAAATGTTAGTGCTGAGGAACGTACGGCCCGATCCATAAATGTTAGTGCCGAGGAACGTACGGCCCGATCCATATAAGTTAGTGCCGAGGAACATACGACCCGATCCATACAAGTTAGTGCCGAGGAACGTACGACCCGATCCATAAATGTTAGTGCCGAGGAACATACGGCCCGATCCATATAAGTTAGTGCCGAGGAACGTACGACCCTGATCCATACAAGTTAGTACCGAGGAATGTACCGCCCGATCTATATAAGTTAGCGCCGAGGAACATACGGCCCGATCCATATAAGTTAGTGCCGAGGAACGTACGGCTCGATCCATATAAGTTAGTGCCGAGGAACATACCACCCGATTCATAAATGTTAGTGTTGACGAACGTATGGCCCGATCCATAAATGTTAGTGCCGAGAAACGTACGGCCCGATCCATATATGTTAGTGCCGAGGTACTTACGACCCGATCCATATTAGTTAGTGCCGAGGAACATACGACCCGATCCATAAATGTTAGTGCCGAGGAATATACGGCCCGATCCATACAAGTTAGTGCCGAGAAACTGATGGCCTGATCCATATAAGTTAGCGCCGAGGAACGTACGACCCGATCCATATAAGTTAGTGTCGAGGAACGTACCACCCTATTCATAAATGTTAGTGCTGAGGAACGTACGGCCCTATCCATAAATGTTAGTGTCGAGGAACGTACGGCCCGATCCATATAAGTTAGTGCCGAGGAACATACAACCCGATCCATACAAGTTAGTGCCGAGGAACGTACGACCCGATCCATAAATGTTAGTGCCGAGGAACATACGACCCGATCCATATAAGTTAGTGCCGAGGAACGTACGACCCTGATCCATACAAGTTAGTGCCGAGGAATGTACGGCCCGATCTATATAAGTTAGCGCCGAGGAACATACGGCCCGATCAATATAAGTTAGTGCCGAGGAACATACGGCCCGATCCATATAAGTTAGTGCCGAGGAACATACCACCCGATTCATAAATGTTAGTGTTGACGAACATATGGCCCGATCCATAAATGTTAGTGCCGAGAAACGTACGGCCCGATCCATATAAGTTAATGCCGAGGTACTTACGGCCCGATCCATATAAGTTAGTGCCGAGGAACGTACGACCCGATCCATAAATGTTAGTGCCGAGGAATATACGGCCCGATCCATATGAGTTAGTACCGAGGAACGTACGGCCCGATCCATAAATGTTAGTGCCGAGGAACATACGGCCCGATCCATATAAGTTAGTGCCGTGGAACGTACGGCCCGATCGATATAAGTTAGCGCCGATAAACGTACGGCCCGATCCATATAAGTTAGCACCGAGGAACGCACGGCCCGATCCATATAAGATAACGCTGAGGAACGTACGGCCCGATCCATATAATTTAGTACCGAGGAACGTACCACCCGTTTCATAAATGTTAGTGCTGAGTAACGTATGGCCCGATCCATAAATGTTAGTGCCAAGGAACGTACGACCCGATCCATATAAGTTAGTGCCGAGGAACGTACGACCCGATTCATATAAGTTAGTGCCGTGGAACGTATGGCCCGATCCATATAAGTTAGTGCCGAGGAACGTACGGCCCGATCCATATAAGTTAGTACCGAGGAACGTTCGGCCCGATCCATATATACCATATTCATATACATTAGGAAAATAGTATGCATGAAAGCTCATACAAAAGCTACAACTATGTCTGAGTGAAGTAAGGTCGGTAACCTCCGATTCATATTACGGAATAACCATTATCGCTATATCTCACCTCGAAGGAACGATTCATAAGGTGAGATCAACTACAATGAAGAAAATGGAGAAAATCATGAAATAGCTCAACATTTTCATATCATCGTTGAAATCATAACTTGAGACCTTTAAGCATAAAATCATCATCATGGTAATCCTCATAAAAACATTCTCATTTTAACATCATAAGAAGCTTTAATAGTTATAAACTTCTAGCTTTTGAAATAGAGGAGGTTACGAAAACATTTATGGAATCATGCCTTTGAAAGAAAGGGACGAGCCTTAACATACCTGTTCAACCTCTAATTATCTACACTTATTCGTTCGAGCTCGCGAGTTTACATTTAAGAGGATTTACACTATCGTTAGACTCATCATAGTCTACTTGTGCTAAGCTTTCAAGTTAAACTGTTCTATATCCTGCCGAAAATCGGGCAAAGATCTCCCCTGCTTATATGCCTAGCTTGAAACCTCAACTCAGCAACCAACAACAACAACAACAATACCAACATCAATAACATCATTTACAATACCAATATATACCATAAAATAGTCCACACGATGTTTCCCAACGTCCCCATCTAACCAACTTACTATACAATTATTTAACCACTCTATCTTCGTGAATAAACCAGTATTAACATAAATAGGAAGAGATTCATACCTTATTCTTGTTGAAGTGGCAACAATACTAGAACCACAGCCGCGCACTATCCGATCCTAAACCAACACTCCGCCACTCAAATTTCGCTCAATCTCTATACTATCCTCACCCCTCAACTGTTTTCTAGATTTTCTTGGATAAAATCTGATGAAAAGGGGGGTTTTACCCCTTTATATAGATGGTCAAAGTCGGTGGAACCGACTTAGGAAATAACCTTCACGAATGCGAGGGTCTCTCGCGTACGCAATGGTCTAGAATATTTCTTGCCATCGCGAGCGCGAGCCTCCTGCCGCGAACGCGAAGGGAAATTCGCCCGCCCGACCAGATTTTTGTTCTTCTCCCGTTCGACCTCCAGTCTTTCCGATACTTCTCATACATGATCTTAACCCTTATAACCATGAGATAGGCGCATGTCACTCCAAATCGTAATTAAAACAACTAACACCTAACGAACCTCAATGTCCAAAACGATGAGGTGTAACAAATAGGCGCAGTGTAATCTTACATATACATAATATGAAGCATGCATGAGAGGTTAAGTAAAAGCTGTAACTCTATCAGAGTGAGTAAGGTCGGGAACCTCCAATTATATTATGGATCAACATCATCGCTAGGTCTCACCTTGAAGGAACCAATATCATGAGGCAAGACGACAACAACAAGAAACAACATTAATAAGATCATGAAATAAAATTGTTAACTCATCATAGCATCATCATCATTATAGGACATGTCTTATTTTTAGCTCATAAGGACCTCTTAATAGTGTTAGACTTTCAACTTTAAAATGTAAGAAGGTCATGGAAACATATAAGAGATGGTGATATAAGAGTCATGCTTTTTGAAACAAAGGGACTAGCCTTACATACCTTTAGGTCCTCTTAATAACTAATCATTCTCCTTCCAAGCTCACAACTCTACATTCAAGGGAATTTGTACCAAGATTAGATAATTGGATACATGCTTGAGTCTAAACTAAAGCAACTGAGAGCTAACAAAAATTGGGTAGCATTTCCTTTGTTTCAACAACTTCCCCATATACTAAACAACTCTCAAACATCATAGCAACACCCATAATATCATAATTAATCGCTTTCTTCACGTTAAACATGGTTCAATCCTTAAAACTCCTTCCCAAAGTCATCCATAATCATAATTACAATACAACACCATATTCGTTCTTCACATAATACTTCCTCAACATCATTAGAACCATTCATGACAAAATTATACTCATCTCATACCAAGAATTATGACTCAAATTAATTTACTACTCAAAATACCATCATTTCCATATTTGAGCTTATATTCTACTTTCTTCTCTTAATCCAAGTCTTTCAACCACTCAATACTTTTAATAACATGAAATAGATGTAAAACTCACCTTTGATTATGTAGGAATGATCTTCGGATGAAGATACTTCACTTTAGAAAACGCCAACTTCAACTCCAAAGGAAACCTTGACTTCTATCAACCCTAGTGAGCCTCTTTTGCACTTGATCCACTTGATTCTTAGTAATTAATCCTTGTTTTCTCTTGAATTTGTGTTAATATAGTGGAGGGAATATTCTAGATTTTTCAGAACTTGTGGAGAAGGTGGGATATGATAAATAAGAACAAGGGTCGTCTGTACTAGCATAATAAAGAAGTCATGAAACATAAGATGAAGATATAACCTGTTTATCCTTTTAAAAGAAAACACATGTCATACATGTCATATATACCATCATTGTTAACCCGCGTCCGGGTAACCAGCGCACGCCGCCCACTAGTGGTGTCATGTCCGGCCCTCTGTGCATGGTGTAATCATA
>NW_026722766.1:0-6150 GCF_029784015.1 Lycium ferocissimum | reverse complement strand
CCCCAAAACTGGTAATAACATAAATATAACATCTCGTCCCCAAATGTTTAGTCTGATCACATACCACAATCACACAATTTCTATATACCTCTCTAGCTATTACCGGGTCACCGACGAGCAGACACCTCAAAAGGTTTGATTGGCTCGGGTTTCACCGCAATACGACCAGCAATATAAGGAGTGATATATGACAAAGTAGAACCCGAATCGATCAATACATAAACATCATAAGAAGATACGGTCAATATACCTGTAACGACGTCAGGGGAGGACTCAAGATCCTGTCGTCCGGCTAATGCATATATACGGGGTTACAACTTTCGAGGGCCACTCGGACTAGATGGTCCTCTACCCCCGGCCATGGCCTTTGCTGATGTACCGGGGGGAGTTTTCCTGCAGTGGCACACACGGATGAAGAAGAACCGGCTACTGATCCTGTAGGCTGGGCCCCGACTCTTCCACTCATCGATGGACAATCTCGCATCATATGCCCAATCTGACCACAAGCGTAACAAACATCTGAACCTCGATGATACTGACCCAAATGTAATCTACCACACTGGCTGCATCGTGGTAACGGTGGTCTTCTCTGACTGGGATCACCTCCAGACAGGAAACCCGAAATGGGGCGGTCAAATCTCCTGCCTGCAAATCAAGGAGGTGCACTAGTCGCGAACGGGCCTGAATATCTGGAATATGGTTGCCTCTGGTCCCCTCTATACCCACTACTAGCTGCAGCAGATCTAGCCCTCTTGCCTATGCCTGCATCACATTTCCCGCACTCACCCCTTGCGTGCCGTCGTCGCTTCTTACACATTTTGGGCGTGGGCCCGAATACGGGAAATGTCCATCCCCTCCTGGAGTGAAGCTGTCAAGCAATATTTGATCAAATGTGGCCCTAAGCCACTCACGAATCGATGCACCCGGTCTTCCATATCGGCTATCATGGCCGGGACATACCTGGCCAATGAGTTAAAACGGAGACTGTACTCCCGAGCACTCATATTTCCTCGCTAAAAATTCGAAACTCCGTCGGCCGGGCCCGACGGACCTCAGGTGGCAAATAATGGCGGATGAAAGCATCTACAAAATCACCAAATCGGGAGAGGCGTATTCTTCTTTCTCGAAGATATCCAATTATTATACCATAGAACGGCGACATCCCACAATCTATAGGACACCAACTCCACTGACTCGATATCGGAAGCATGTATTATTCTCAGGGTCCTCAACATTTCATCTATAAAGCCCTGTGGGTCTTCATCCGGCTTCGACCCAAAAAGTTCTGAAGGATTCAAACTCATAAAATCACAGGCCCTTGAACTAGCCGCTCTTTCACCTGGACCCACACTCTGCAGTTGAGCTTGAGCAGCAACTAGCTGAGTCAATAAAGCGAATAGCCTCGGTCATACGGCAGCCGAAGCAACTAGTGGAGGAACTGAAGGCATTGGGGCTGGAGGGCGAGGCCCCTTAATGCTCTTCTAAAATAGGTGGAGTGTGAGAAATCCAAGATGGAGCCTCATTATGGGACTCACGCTCCTATATATTCACCGGTGGCTCTTTTTCAATCCGTTTTCCTGTCACGGCCTTGCCTTTTAGGCCATTTGTTGCTCTTCCACGAGCATAGCTGAAATCATAAAGCACAATTAGAGAGAAAAGAGGAATCTTACATTATAGCTCTATCGCATGATCTATGAAGAAGTGTCACAGTCCAATCGGAGGGCTATGGCGGACACCCAAAAGCTGACCTCCTAGATACCACAAAACATACATAACACACACCTATGCTCGTTACCTCGTCACAGAGGTGCTCGCGACGCATGTACGGACCGGTGATATGCGCCAAGCTAGAGGTCGCGACCTCGAAAAAGATATATATACATGCATCACTAAGCGGACCGGGGCACAAGCCGGTAAGGGGACACGATAAAACTATGTAACCAAACATGTGTCTTGAGCGGGCCACATCAGCTCGACCGAATATAAGCATCTGTGAGCCTCTCATCGACATACCGGACGTATTATTCGACGGATAGGCCCTACCCTACCCATATACATCAAAACATATACCCGGTCTGACGGCAACTCGGCAAGAGAGGAGTGCTCCGCTATCTGGAGTCAAGAAGCAACCTAAGTATGCGATCTGTCTTCCTAGCTATCTGAACCTGCGGGCAAGTCCCCAAATAATAGGGGAATCAGTACGAATAATGTACTGAGCATGTAAGGCATAGGAACATTATGCACATAAAATCATGAAAATCATCTGAACTTGAAAAGCAATCTGTATATCTGAAAATGTCTGTATGACTCTTTAAATCTGAAATGCCTCTGGGGGCATACAGTATGCATGCTTTCTTTAAAAAAACCATATCATATATATACATAAAAATGAATAGGAACTCCACAACATAGGTCACATCTTCACCCCCGTTCGATGTGTCTTATAGATATATCAACGTCGTAACATAGGCCACAGCTTCACCCCCTGTCAACTGTGACTTTTATATATATATATATATATATATATACACACACACACACACATATAAATATCACAACATAGGCCAGCTTACCCCCGTCAACTATGCCTTATACATATACATAAATATCTACAACATAGGCCACACTTCAACCTTGTAAACCGGTGTTTTATACATATAAATAAATATCACAACATAGGCCATAGCTTCACCCTCTGTCAACTGCGCCTCATACATATACATAAATATCACAACATAGGCCATAGGCTACAGCTTCCCCCTTATCAACTGTGCCTGATATATATATACATATACATATATGAGAAATGAAAATAACTGCACTGCACAAGTAAAATAAAATAATATGACTCTTTGAATAATATGATGTCATTCTACCCCTGATGAACATTTATTGAGCTAACATCATTAAAACATGAAATCTCAAAACTCGTGAACAGAAGGAACATCAAAGACAGAAGTACTCCTAGTACTTCTAAGAGTAGAGTAATATGGAATCTCGCTTACTTGTTTGTTCATTCATATCATAGGATCATGCCAAAATGAAAGAAAGGGAAAACCTTACATACCTTTTTTGGTCGCCTTAACTTTAACCACTCAATGCTTGGCCTTCTAGGCTCGTAAATCTATATCCAAAAAAATTTATACTATTGTTAGAATCATCTTCATAGGCACATCTTAAGCCCTCAAACTAACTCTTTCTAGAATCTACCGAAATTTCGGCAGCATCTCCCCTGTTTATATCCCTAGCCTGAAATTGCAATTACCAACAAGAAACAACAACAACAATACCAATATCAAAAACATCATCACTAACATCAACATACTCCATAAGACATCTCATATGATGTTTATCTGATTTCTTAACCGCTAAATTAACTATACGCTCATTTAATCGCTCTACCTTCGTAAATAAACCTAAGGCAACATTAATAAGGAAAGATTCATACCTTAGTATTATTAAAACAGTAACATCTCCGATGTTCACCTTGAATCCACGCCAAATTCCATCGCAAAATGATGCTATAGTCACAACTATGCACCACCCGAGCCTTGATTAGCTAAAGTCACTCAAATCCCTCAATATTTATGACCAAAATGACCCTATATGTGCTGAGCCTTTAAATCTGATTTTTGTTAAAAAAAAATGGAACCTTTATGTAGCGCCTTACCGCAGCGTGCGTCGGCTTCTCCGTCAGCCTAACTTGTAACATCCATAATTCTCTACTCCGATGTCGTATCAATGATCGGTTTATTGCGTTGGAAACTAGACTCGACGAGATTTATTTTAGGCTTTTGAAACACCTTAAAACTGCTAATATAGTAGGAGATATACCCCTCCAAACTTGACCCAAAATTCTGTCAACTTTTTTTTCCAAATTTTCAACAAACTTATTTTGTTCGATTTACTTAATCTCGGAACCTTTAGACGCTCTCTTAACACTTGTTAAGAGTATTCATTAAGCTTATAAGGTTCCATGACCTCTCCTAGCTTACGTTATTTTACTCACAACGCACATGACGCGAAAATTCTTGAGGTGTAACATCCTCCCCCCTTTAGGAACATTCGTCCTCGAATGTCGACTTAACTCAAGTCCTTATCAGAAACCTTATAAGGGATGTTAATGTGAACTTTCAACTAACTCACCTTCTTCAATTCCTTTCGATTATCCACTTTCTCTTATATCTTGCATATTAGAACACTTTGTCATAACTCAACTCCTTCATCTTTTATAAGCTATTCCTTCAAGATGTATCGTTCACTTCGTCTTACCTCTTAACCTTTACCCAAGACTTATAACTCTCCTATGTCCCTCGTCGATTTATTAGAGACCTTACAACCCTTGGAGTGTTTCATGCCTCTCGATAACCTGTAGGCCATTCGCAGACTCTACGAATCAAATGAAATTTTCTCACCAATAACTTTACATGGTCCTACCGTTCCAGTCCATATTCTGAGATCTTCAACCTTATGCATCACTCTTTGACTTCTTTAAAGGACTTCAACTTTACTTTCTAGTTTTTAATCTCAATCTTTGGAGTTGGCTATATCAAGTATGGCGAGTTTTCTCCTTGATAAGAATTGTACATAGCCGCTTTCCGTAATCCGACCATCATTAACCGGTATGATTAAAAGAATTTCTCGGTTTGGCACATAAATCATGGGGGGCTGACTCTAGGTCTGAAAAGTACTTTAAGTCACTGGCTTGCGTATAATTTGTAAGGCTCAATATATCAAAGGCTAAGCTTGCTTTTCTTTCTAAATTTCATTGCGTTCGTTTGAGATGGTACTTCCCAGAGTACTTAGTCTGATATAGGCGGGGGAACTCTTGTCGACTCTGGGAATCCTAGATCCTTCTACTATTTGCTATTAATAAATAAAGCTGGTCCCAACCTTGTATAGATTCACTTGAATACCGAAATATTGATCTCAATAAGCGTTAGGGGTCATCTCGGTTACCTTTGAAATATGTCACGTAAACTTATAGCGTATCCTTAAGTATCTCATGATATGCTCCGCTTAAGCAAGACTTATCCAGAGCCTTCAAATCCTTCTGGAGTGAGCTATAATCTGCGCTTCCCTTATTTGAATGACAGACATAAGCAATAGACACATCATACTATTCCCCCTAACATAGGATTTACGTAGTCCCCTCGTACAAGTAGTCCCGACGGATAGAAATAAAGCAATTCCATAGGCATACTGGTAATTTCCCTAACAGAATTAAACTTCTGCGGTAACATAGTCATCTGTACTAATGATTTCTAGTCTCCGAATTGAAATTTCAATAACTTGCTATAACTTACTGAACTCCTAATATCTCACTTTCGTTGCATTATGAAGTTTGCTATGTCTTTCCTTATTCCCTTCTTAGTAGTGTCAATGTATGTCCTTGTTGTTCTCAACTGCCTAGCATAGCGAGGCAATAAGCTTTTCCTTTCATCAGTCGTCAATCTGATCACGTTGGATAATCTGCTTCAGTATAACTCTATTACACCTCGAAATTTTTTGCGTTACCAAGACTGTAGACGGCTTAGTATGAACCCAAGGGAGAGTAAATTTATACCAGGATTGGGGATGAAGATTATATTATATGAGTATAATAATAACATATATAGGACATTTGGAGACCGTATGGTCTAAATCAGTTAATACGTTACTTGATGAGTAGCCCTAGTAACCGTAAGTCAAGGTGGGGTTGACATGTCGGATTTTTATAAAGGACATATGAAAAGTTATATGAGTAGCACATGGGAAGTTGAGCAAGTCTTAAGAAGGACCCTTAAGTCAAATATGGGCATAAGCCATCCAAAAGGATGATTTAAGGATACATTTTCGGGTGATCTAACTTAAAGAGGCCAAAACGTCATTATAAGTTTGGAATTTGGAAACACACCCAAAAATAAAGTTATAGATAATTGAATTAGCTTTCCAACCTTAGGTCGTGGGCCCTCATACGATATCAGGATCAAGAGTTATGATCTTTTCACTGAACGAACATGTAGACAGAAAAATAAGCCTACGCGAACGCACCCAAGACCCACGCGAACGCGCTGGGCAATTTTTATGTCGGTCTAGGGCAAAACCGGAACCTTATAAAAGGGATTTTCCCCTTATTTCCTCATCCAACATCCTAAAATCTTCTCCAAA
>NW_026722765.1:0-6900 GCF_029784015.1 Lycium ferocissimum | reverse complement strand
TATGTTAAGAGTTAGGAGTAAAGGACCATGAGGGATATGTCCTTGATTATTCAATTTTTGATTAATTTATATTATTCGCAAATTTCTATGATTTGACCGAAAGTGCTTATTATACGTCCAGCTCCATGTGAATGCCGAGGGTTCGCTCTAAATTCTAAGTACGAGTCATGCCCATCATGCCCCGACGAGATTGGGGTGTGACAACTTTTCAAGAGATTAGGAAGAAAACAATTTGTATCCGATACGGGTGTCGGATAAGGTTACGACCGGTGCAAAAGTTATTCTCGATATGGGCTCATGGATATTAAAAGACTACCGGTTATTAAGCGAATGCTAGAGGCACATTGTTTGATCGGTAAATTGATTAGGTCTTAGACTTTGAAAAGTTAATAATCGACCGATGGAAATGACTTCAATTATGGGCGGATGCGATGAATTAATGACTAAGAGTTACTAGTTGTTTCACTTAGATGTGACAAGAAGTAATGGATATTGGATACGTGGCTTTTCGCTTAGAATGGATGATTAGTATGAGGATCGAGTGGATTTGAGCGTTTATTACTTGATAGTGATAAAAGTGATTTGAAATGAAATACGAGAATTGAAGGATTACAATGAGGCATCTTGCAATCGGGTTCGTGAGATTAAGGTTTAAAGACCGGAGGCGAGTAATATGGGGTGACTCGATAGTGATGCGAGAACTCGGTTAGCTCACGTTTGGACCAAAAGCGGACTATTGACATGCTTCCAGGTGTTCGTGATTAATTTTGGTTACTTTTTGGAAAAAGTTGGCTAATAAGCAAAAAAGAGTTAACTTTTGGCAAAAATGTATCTTTTTTGAAAATTCATCGATTTCGAGAGGTCCGGAAGGTCTTAACTTGTGTGCATATCTCGTTTGGTTCCCGATGCACTTGGATACATTTTGGGATTCGTTGAGGAGTTGGAATTGAGGTATCGGGTTGACTCGATCAACGAAACCTCCATTGGGGAATTCCGAGGCCATGGGAGCGTTCGTAGCATGTTTTGGCGCGGGTACGTGTATGTGGTTTGTGAGCATGGCCCCCTGTGAGTTCAAAAATTCGAATTGAGTTGTGAAATGGGAATAGTTTTCCGGTGTCCGGTGCCTCGCTTAGCGGCACCAAATCGCTGCCAGCCGGCACCGTTGCAGCGCCGCCCCGCGGTCAAGCAAATGGTGCCATTTGGGCATGAACGGTCACGGGACGTCGGGGCGGCTCCGCGGGAGCGGCCATCTCGTCGCGCGGTAATGGTATAGTTAGTTCATTAAGTGATGGAAGATTAAAAGTGGGTATAACGAATATTCTTTCTAGGCTTTTAAATCATGATTTTTTGGTTGGGTTAACCGAGTTAAGTTCGTATACATTTCAGAAATCGAGTAAAGGCACTGGCAAGGACGATTCAAGTGATACATAAGGATATTAGTGATGTAGTTGTGTGATACGTCCGATTTAGAGAGCGTTCGCTCTGCAGTGGTAAGCGCTGCGGAACGCTAATGTGCGTGTTGTGTGGTACGATCCTATCTCCAGGAGTAATTCGGCTAGTTTGCAAGATTTATGATTATGCGTATTCGATGGAGTGGGATTCGGGGATTAATTACGGTATCAATAATCATGAAGGATTAGAAAATCGGGAATCGACGAGTTAAGAAAAGGTATAGATGATTGTGAATCGATAAGAAAAAGTTACATCTTGGGGATTTCTTTGGTCGAAGATGGGATCGGTGTCGTCTTCTTGCATTTTCCAATTGATGCGTGTTTCATGGGAGAGCTTAAGAAGGAAATCTACAAGACGGACTATGTGATATGATAGAGTTCCGCGGGATTCGCGATCCGCGGCTAGCGAGAAATATATTTAAGTGAACCGACTTGTTGAGGTTTATAAAAAGTGGCTTTGCGGTATACCCGTCGATAAGTTTCGTGGACCTTCTGCAAAGGGATGAGTTCGCACGCCTTACGAGAGAAGATTGTGGAATTCCTATCATGTGAGGACCAGAGTTATATTTTTCGAGGCGAGACCCTCTACCAGGTGATATTTTATGTTGCAAGTAGTATTGACCCGGGATGGGCTGATAAGCACTTTTGGTTAGTAAAGACTTTGGGGTGATCGCGCGAGATTTAGAGTTGCAATGTAAGACCTGATACTTTAGGAGAATTTTCGAGCATATCGAGGGGACACTATGAGACGTTCGATGGTTATATAATTTCTATACGAGGCTTCCGCACGTCCAAAAGTTTAGGTTTGTGTCGGATTTGGGTATCGGGTAAAGGTTGGCCGAGAAACATGAAGATTGAAATCGTAAGGTATAGCTCTTCGGTACTAAGTTGATAACTTGATAGGACTCAACTTGTGGAGTCGAAGGCAATAGACATGATTTGTTATGCATGAGAAAAAGATTTATAATTGACCGCCGCCGCAGGTGCGATAGGACCGTGATTAGTTTCGGGAATTCGAAATCGGGGCTCAAACGACTATCGTTGATTTTTTGGTAGTCACAGATTCATTCTAGGTCATATGGTTCATGTTAGATTGTATATGGTAGGTGGTGTCGTTCTCCGTAGGATTGGTTTGATGCATTTGAGGTTCTTCGTAGAGTTGGAGATGTTGGGTGTTCCTCCGATTTTCTATATGTCTATGTCAAGAAGTACCATTCCGTTGGTCCGACATTATTCTTTGGGATATCCATCGCAGAGATATCCCGCTATTTGCCGAGTTAGGTACTCTTTTCCTCATTTTAGTTCCCTGTCGCCGAGGACGAGCGATCGTTTCAACCGCACCGATGTAATGACCCGTTTGGTCGTTATTGCGTTTTTGCCCCGTTGAATCGTCCCCAAGCCTTGCTAGTACTATTTTGACCTATGGGTACTGGTGGCATAGTTCCCTAGGCATGATTTTGGGTTTTGGAATGACTTTTAGAAATTTGGCCATAACGCGAAAAAATCGTCGGACTCGAAGTCGACTTTTTGGGTAAATGTGCCCGTAATCGAATTTGAAGGCCCCATTAGGTCCGGGGGTAATTTATGACTTAGTGGTATCATTGATTTGGTTCCCGAAGGATTCAAAGATTTGGGTCATTAGTTAGGAAATCGGTTAAGTTAGAATCGGAGTTGACCACGGTCAATATCTCGGCCGCATGATCCCGTGTCGATGTTTTGGAAGTTCAATAAGTTTGTATGTGATGATTTTGGACATGTCCACAAAGTTTAGCTAGATTTCGACATGCTTTGGATAAGTTTGGGTCGCGTGGTGTTTATCAGCTTCGACGCCGATTTGAGCATAAAGGGTACCAGATTGAGCAAACAGGCTTTGATTCGTGTTTCGATTAAACCATTATATCCGTATCGTAATTTTGGAACCATATCAACTGAAAGCATCAAGTTTCACAATGTATGAGGGATTTATGGTCATTTTACTAAGAATTTGCTAGATTTTTCGTATTAAATACGAAATTGCCACCGAATTCGTATTTGAAAATCTGCACAATTCCAAATATTGAAACCGACATATCTCCTTCATTATAAGGTCAAATAGAGTGATTCGAAAGCCTTACTTGACTGGAATTTCACAAGTAATCCATTAGAGGCATCAAAAGCGAGTTTCGGGACTGTTTGGTACAAGAAACGAGGCAGAAAAGGTGGGCGTTTTTGGCTATTAATGTTGTTGGAGTTTTTCCCATCTCGAAATTTTGGGTTTGGGAGAATTCAAGGATGTTCTTCAAGTTTCTTCCATGGGGTAAGGTCTAAACCATAATCGAAGCATTTCCCTTGATTCATTCCTTTGGTTTAAGCTTTAATCCATGATTTCTAAAGTAGGAAATTGGGATTTTTAATGAAGAAGGTTTAATGGGTCCTTCTTGAGAAGTGTATAAAATTCATTAGACTTCCTAACTTGCTTTAAATCATGAAATTGATTGGGTTTATGCTAGATTATGATGTATCTGAGGTTGTTAATCATATATCTTCCATTATTAGTGCTGATTCTTTAATCTAGAGTTGGGTTTATACCCAAAATTGGGGGTTTTGTTTGATTTCAAAATTGATGAAACCTTGAGTTAATTTAGCAATTAGTTAATGGGTTTTGATCACCTAGTGTTTAATTGGATATTTTAGCCACAAATTTCCCATTTTGACCTTGTGGGCCCCATTTCCTCAAATTCTAGTGGTTGGGTTTTGACCTAAATTGAATGATAGCAATATTAGTATCGATCTTCATGATTTCTAATCTAGATTTCGAATATGCCTAGACTTTCTTGATCTTGAGGCCCGCGATGGCAAGGCTAAAGGGTGATTATTTAGGTGTTTGCCGTTCGGCCATCTAGGTAGGTTATGGCTTACCTTGGTGAGACTTCGTGTAGCGAAGCATATATTTAGATGATATTGTTGGAGAAAGCATGTAAACCTCCGGTATGAAGTTCAGCTTTGGATATTGTCTTAAGTTGGGCCCCGTTGCGTGATCGGGGCTTGCCACCCCCGTTGTGTTGTGACTTGATTGTTCCACGGATTGGCTTGACGCCACGTTGTTATTAGATATTTGGATCTATTGTTCCGTCTTGATTGTGATATCATAGTATCTTATCGGTTGATGTTGATACGAGGATAGAGTTCTATATCACTTGTTTAGTCTCTCATGATGTTTTTTGCACACCCATGTTGGTACTTGTGATATTGATATGTTGTTACCGCAATAATGTTTCAGTACTTGTAACATTTATATATTGCTAATGCGTATCCATGTTGGTACTTGTGATATTGATTTGATTATTGATGTTGACACATGCATTGCACTCATTCTCTTGATCCACTCGTTGAGACATTGTTGGTACTTGATGAAACATTGTGATGAGCTAGGCTCGATTTTTTAAATGAGAGTGACGTGAGAGTCCGATATCCAATGTTAGTTTCGAAATCGTTGATTATGTGAAAGAGAGATGAGAGTCCGTGGTCCGAAGTCATGTATCGGAGCGGAATGAGGGTTGATAAGAGATCTTGTTGTTGTCATCTGCTTACTTGAATCATACATTGAGAACTCATCTTGCACACACACACACACACACATATGTACCTATAAGGCACATTTGACAGGGCGGTGGGGATGTAGCCTATGTTGTTTTGAAATACTTGGGAGGTTTTATAGTAATTGCGCGACCATTCTATGCTGTACGATACGGAGCGACATAGTACAAGGACTCCGCGGGTCCCCCAGGGTAGTGCCGGTGAGAACCCTCTATGGGCAAAGATCCGAGGTCTCGTCTGTCTATGGGGCAAAGATCCGAGGCGAGTGGCACTTAGACTTCGCGAGTCACCTAGGGTTGTGCTACCGGGATGTTGATACTTCCGTCCGGAGTACATGTGTACACAACATTGCATTGCATTGTCATTCTCAAAGCATTGCATTGGCATTTTTATATCATTGCATTACATTGTATTTTGGCTTAGATTGTGATGATCTGGTGATTTACTTGTGTCATTTGATTTTGGATTGGACATATTGAGACTTGGTACACTTCGGTTTAGATGATTCAACCTAGGTGATGACGGATACTTAGTTCTGGTTGTGTTGACTTATACTTATTAATTTATCCGCCTATCCTTCTTTATTGTCTGAATTATGTTAACTATACTTAGTCGGCTGATAATACCTACCAGTACCATTGTTTTTGCTGACTTACGCTTACTGCATTCTTTTATGGAAGCAGAGTATTAGACAAGTTCTACTTTTGCACCTCGCTGTTATATCCCGTGTTTTTGCACATTCGGGAAATTTGGAAATAACCTTGGTTTGTAAGGAATAAGGTCATGTTTGAATTTTTCTTAGTATGTGTATGCCGGTTATGGAAACTTCGAATGCGAAAATAATGGAGAAGGCCTAAGGGCAAAGTTGGAATTTTGGAAATTTGTTTGAAAAGTACAAAACAAGAATTATAAGGAATTGGGCTAAAAAAAAAAAAATGAAAAATGGAGGCCCAAGTCTTGGAGGGTGGTAGGCCATAGTGTGGCCCAAGCCCACGAAGATTGGTCATGTGATTAATCACATGACCAATTAGTATAAGATAATGATTTTGCATGTTCATCCATAGAAACTTCAAGAGAAAGTGAGAAAAAAAAAGAAGAGAGGAGGAGAAAGAAGGCCATTCGGCCGAAGCAAAAAAAGAGAAAAAGAAAAAAATTTTGAGCTTAATCCTTGGTCCAAAAATTCATCTCTTGTTGGATTCCTACTAAGTTCAAGACGCTCTTCGACGTGATATAATTGGTTAAGCGAAAGAACTACGTTGGGGCAAGTGGAACTTTGAAGGAAGAGGTAAGGATTTCATCCCTTTATGTTATGGAAGATACATATATATGTTGTAGTATGTGGTGGAAGAAAAGCATGAAATTTGTGTGTTGTGTGTGCATGTAAGTGTGGCCGTATATATGTATGTAAGTGAGTAGTTGTATGTTGTGGTATGGTGTAGGAATGATGAACTATTTGTATTTAGCTTGTTGTGTGATTATTGTAGTGTGTGGAAATGAATGAAAATCATGGAATAGTGAGGTGTGTAGTATGAAACCGTGTGGGTGTGTGTGGAGTGGTGCATGGCCGTGAGCCATGGTGTGAGAAAGAGAAGTGAATTAAATCTTGTTTAGTATGTTAATTGTGTTGAAGAAGTTTTGTGATGAAAATGGAAAGTTTGTATGTTTTGTGAATATTTTGTAGAAATGATATGAAATGTCTCCAAATTGTATTTGAATGGCCTTGAATTAGAGAATGAATATGTAAATGTTGATATTAGTTTGGAAGTGTGAAGTTGAAGTCGAAGTTGTTGCATTATGTAGAAAGGACTATTCATGTTATAATGTGTTTGGTATTGAATGTTGATGTTATTGTGTGGTTGATGATCTTGTTGGG
>NW_026722764.1:0-10944 GCF_029784015.1 Lycium ferocissimum | reverse complement strand
CATACCCGCCGCCCCTTTACTATACTTTTACTTGTCCAACCCCGCTATCGCTATTTCACATTCAAGAAGATTGACACCATCGTTAGGTCTATTATCATATGCCTCTAATCCTTCAAATACATTTACTTGTTATACGCCGAAATTTCGGCGGCATCTCCTCAGAATACACCATCCCCGAGAATCTAACTCGGCCAATTTTTAATCAACGGCAACCGGGAACTAACCCTACCAAATTATCAACAACAACACCAACAATCCTTGGCCAATAATATCAACATCCCCCAACACTTTTATTCATAACGATATGTTCCAAACATCCCACACGATGTTTTTCAACGTACAACAACAACATGCACTTCCTTTCGTCCCAATCGAGGAGTATAATCGCCAACAAAACTAACAATATTATATACCATCTTTACATATATAAATCAGTCCATACACATGGCCACAACATTCTAAACAGCCCATAAACACAATCGCTAACACAACACTTTATGACACTTCTCCATAACTATTTCGCTTTTAAAGCTTGCTAGACCTTAAAATAAGCTCCAACACAAGATATGGGATGAATAAAATACCTTATACTTGAAGAAACTCATAGCCACATACTTTTCTCCAACGCCACACTTGAGTAGAAAGAAGAACAATCACCTTTCACTTGGGGATTAGTTTGGCGAAATCTTGTTAAATTCATGATTTATCAAACTATAATATTTGGGAGAAGTTTGAGAGAATTCTAGAAATTTTAGAATATTATTATTGCTGAAAAAATAATTTATGGGGTATTTATAGCACCCCTAAATGCCTTTCTCTGACCTCCCCACGTGGGGCCCGCGGTTTCTCTTTTATTATTTTTTGGCAGCTTAAGGTCTCTCTCTTAAAATGGCCATAACTTTTGATTCCGACATCGTGTCAGGGTACACAACCTACGTTGGAAAGCTAATCCAATTATCTACAACTTTTATTTCTGGGGGTTTTCCCAAATTCCAACGTATAATGCCGTGTTTGCCCCAAAGTCGGTCATCCGGAAACGTTTTCTTAAATCGTCCTTTGAGGCTTACACTCATTTTTGGCTTATGGTTCCTTCTTAGACTTGCTCAACTTCACATGTACTACCCATATATCTCTTTATATGTCTTTTATAAAAGTCCCGACGGGCGGGCCCCACCTTGGCTTATGGTTACAAGGGCTATCCTCGAGTGATCGCGTTAACCGGTTTACTTCCTACGCTCTCCAAATTCATATATATACATTCTCATACTCGAGTAATATAATCTTTATCCCCGATCCTTGTGTGAAATTCCCGTTTGCCCCCGGCCTTCCGCATTATTTCCGTGAACCATTTGCGAATTCCTCTTTACCCTTAACCTTTCCCGATATTTTCATACTACTCATATTCATAACCAACTTTGTACATTAAAATAATTTTGGGAGACTCGCGTTCCCTTATCTTTGCCACGACTACCTTGGGAAATATCCGAACGATAAAAATACGGGATATAACAATAAGTGTGTGTGATTCGGTTCGATAAATGCGTTTGGGTGCCCAACTGCACTAGTCACGGCCTACGGGGGTTGGGTCGTGACAAAATTATATATATGTGGTAGCATGTGTAAAAGTGCATGGAAAATCATGAAAATGTGTGTTGTGGGTGTATAAGTGTGTGGCCGTGTACGGTGTTTGATGAGATGGATGAACAATTTTTAGTTATTATGTTAATTGTGTTGTTATGGCCTTGTGAAGTAGATGGAAGGTTAATGGTTCTTGTTGTCATGGAAAATATGTTATAAGGTTGTCGTAGGAAAATATGTAACTTTGTAGTAAGTTTATGTAATTATAAGAATGAATTTGTTAGGTGCAAATTATGATGATTGTTGATGGAACTAGAAGGTGGAAACATGTTATGAATAAGTACGCCAAAAATTAGAAGTGTTGGATGAATTATGGCTTTGGTGGAAAGTTTGTATATTTTCGTATATCTTGAAAATATATTGTAGAAATGCTATGAAATGCTCCAAATTATATTGTAATGACCTTGGCTAGTAATGAATGAGAGCATGTTGGTATGGATTTGAAAGTGTGAAGTCGAAATGAGAATTATGGCATTATGTTGGAAAATAGACTAATTGCGTTATATTGTGATTTGTGGTGATTGTTATTGTTGTTGATGTTGTTGGGTTGTTGTTGATTATTCTCCGCGAGTTAAATTCTCGAGATGCTATATGTATAGGGAGGTTTGCCCAAATTTCGTAGACAAATATTGAGTAAGATTGCATTCCTAAAAGGCCTATAGTAATGTTTGGTAACTATGACCATTTGTAGATTTTGAGCTAAATCGGGACTTGAGTTTGGACAAGCGAGAAGCGAATAAGGTATGTAAGGCTTACCTCTTCTTTTCTTTGGCATGTCTTAGATGTAATAGGCTTGAATACGTGTCTGCGGGATCACTCTAATTTTAGAAATCCGAGCTTGAATTTCGACTACTATTCATTCAAATAGAATTGAATCAAATGCTTGGCGAATGGTTGAAAGAATTGTCCCGAACACCTAGAACTTGCATGAATAGGATCCGATTACCCTAAAACTCTCATAGGTAATGTCATGAAACGTATTATACGTAAATGTGTATGCCGCCTCATTTGACCCGAGGTGGGCCCCTAGTTTCCGAGATTTCTCCACGTTGGCTTAATTGACTTATTTTAAGCGATATGCAAGTACGATTCCTGACTAAGTTTCGACTATTAAAAAGTGATCGTTTTGACTATTCCATTGAGTCCTAGGATATACTTTGCCATGTACTAGCGATCCCAAAGGTTTTGTCTTTGATATAATTCGTTACTGACTTCCCGAAAGGTATGATCTATGGCTATTGTCTCGATTTCTTTTAAATGATCTATCACCCGAGTTGTTCTTTTCGAGTCTTGGCAAATGGGAAGCAGTATGTTTTATATTGCATATGGTTTTCTCACTACTCGCTCGTGCAAACCGTTATGACATCTTTCATCGCGTCCCGGCCGTGTACGTATTCGTGCAATTCCAACGCATTATTCACCGCGTCCCTCATTAGAGGGCGGGCATGTTATATATATATATATATATATATATATATATATGTATATGATGATGATGGATGATGACGGAGGTGGCCAGTGATGGCATATGATGATTCCTACCGCGTCCCTCACTAGAGGGCCGGGGCATGTTACATGTATAGGTACGATGATTTTACTTACCGCGTCCCTCATTAGAGGGCTCGGTCATGTTATGTAAGCATATGTTCATGATGATCTCTTTAATTATGATACTACCCATTAGTGATTTTGAAAAACATGATTTACGTTCAAGGTAAGTTTTATGAGAGATCCTAAGCATTCTTACTACTTTTCTCGTCCTCTTTATTTCCGTATGATTGATTATCGTGCTTTCATCGCTTTACATACTCGCACACATTTCGTACCGACCCCCGTCTCTCGGGGTCGCGTTTCATGCCGTGTGTGCATGTATACACGTTTGAGTGAGCGCGCCTTAGGGTCCCCCGTTCGCCTATCTTGAAGAACTCCCTTGTCCCGAGCCCCGCATTTTGGTACAAATGTTTGTTACATTTGTGTATATTTGTCTTCGTGGTACGGGAGCCCGTCCCGTCATATGATTTTGTCACTCGTGTGCAGGTCTCAGGGACATAAATGGCGGGGCGTGGCTATATCTCAGATGTGCCTATATGCACGTATTGTATGTTTGGGCGGTTTATTCGTCGCGGCGCCCCCCGCGCCCGCGATGTATGTGTGTATATGATTATGTTGGCCCGGTGTGGCCTTTGTTGGTATTTTCTCGTGTGCAGTAAATTTCAAGTTATGATAAAACAGAGAAAACTCTGCCCAAATTTTTCTAAATGCCTGAGTTACTATTTTTGGCTTTTGGTATGTACGGGTGCCCAATTCGGGCGCTAGTCACGGCCTACGGGGTTGGGTCGTGACATACTAATACTTCAAATAATATAGAAAGATCATGAAACTCACCTTAGATGATGGAAGAACAAGCCTTGCTGGATAATACACCTTTTTCACCAAAACCCTATTTCACTTTTTCTTGGAATTTCTTGGTTTGGATGACTTTAATGAGGTTTCATAAGCTTGATTCACTTCAAATCTTGTTATTGATCTTTGATTCTCTTGGTTTTCTTGTGGATGAAAAATATGGAAGGTTCTAGAATATCTTGAGAGGTTGAAGACGTGTATGGGAAATGAAATAAATGAAGTGGGCATCACATATAAAGACTTAGAACATTTCGCCGTTCGTCGGGGAGTTCCACGGACTGCTTCCACGGTCCGTGGAACCAAGTGTGGCTGCCGTGGCCGGTCGTGGTTCACGACCAGCCAGCTATCCTCTCTACTGGCAGTTCCACGGACACATCCACGGTCCGTGGAATATTATATGGACCGTGGAACATGGTCGTAGAACTCACAGTTCCACCGAAGCGGTTCCCGTCGTTTCGTTTGATCTCCAATCCTTATGGAACCTTCTTAGCACTTGTTTATCACTTCATTAGCAATCTAAGGGACATTATAACTCTTCTCCAAAACATCCTTAAGGCATCATTAACTCAATACTCATAATTTTGCCCGACACACTAACTTATAACTCGCTTTCCTTAACAACTTTCTTTCTTTAACTCGAATGTCTTTGAAAATCTTAATTAGGATCATCAAATACTATTTCTTACTTGTCCAAACCTCGTACACGCCATGTCCCTCGTTAGCCTATTAACTGTACGCTAAGGGGAAATTTCCAAGGTGTAACACCTCGGCACTAACTTATATGGATCTGGCCGTATGTTCCTCGACACTAACTTATATGGATCGGGCCGTACATTCCTCAACACTAAATTATATGGATCGGGCCGTACGTTCCTCAGCACTAACTTATATGAATCGGGCTGCACATTCCTCGGTACTAACTTATATGGATCGGGCCGTACATTTCTCGGCACTAAATTGTATGGATCGGGCTGTATGTTCCTCGGCACTATCCTGCATGGATCGGGCCATACGTTCCTCGACACTAACATATGCTAATTATGGATCGGGCCGTTCGTTCCGTGGCAAAATGATATACTTTTGGATCAGGCTGTACGTTCCACAACACTAACACTTATGGATCGGGTTACACGTTCTGTAACACTAATACTTATATTATGTGCGTATATATATAGGTGCTTGTGTACATATGATTTTAAGATGTATAAGTTCTCTCTCTTATTCCATGTTACCTTTCGTATCTACCTTATGTTATTGTTCATGCCTTACATACTCGGTACATTATTCGTACTGACATCTCTTTGCTTGGGGGCGCTGCGTTTCATGCCACGCAGGTGTATACAAATGAGTAGAAGACATTGGTTATAGGATGTTCCCAAACTATCAGCTGGATTGGTGAGCTCCATCTCAGTTCGGAGTGTTGCCGAGTTAGAGTACTTATGTTATGGTATCTCGTGTATGTTAGAGACTTTTGCGGACGATTGTCTCGTGGATAGTGCATCGAGAGGTCGATAGTTGTGTAAAGCGACCATATAGGTCGATGTGTTTTTATGCTTTGTTTTTTAAAGATTTTGTTGTGACTAAAGGTTTTCTTTGAATTAATGATAAGGGAGAAGTCCCTGATTTGACGAAAGAGTTTTATTGAAAAGTTGTTTTTTTACCTGACAGAAGCATCATAGACCAACAGAATCATATGATGGGACAGGGCCCCGCCGTACCCCTGAACAAACCAATACATATGCAGCGAACGAATATCTACCAAAATGTGGGCCTTCGGAATAAAGGGCACCCAAACGACGAATAGGTGTCCTAGATCGGCGGATCACCGAATCAGTACGTTCGTACCGCGGGCATGAAACGCGCCCCCAAGAAAGGGGTTGTGGTACAAATATGTGACCGAGTATGCAAAGCGAAGATATAGTAGACAAATTTGAATCATAATCGAAACAATACGTAAAGTAAATGCGTATCCAAAATACCAAAATGTTTACTTTCAAAATACAAATCATGCATGTACCTCGGAAAATATGGTCGCCCGCCCGTCGATGGCGCCATAACACGGCATAACACCGTAAATTTTCAAATCTCCATATCCCCGTCACACATCATAACACATCATAACGCATACACAAGATAACGCTAAATATAAGCGGAACCCCCTCTAGCGAGGGGCTCGATGAACCATAAAACACATCATAACACCGGAGTATAACATAGTGCGCACGACAACATAACCGGCCCGGGACTCGGCGAAAGATACAACAGAATGCACGAGCAGAGTCGTGAGTAACCATATGTATAAAATCATTATCATAGACTCAAAGATAAGTAAAATGACCATACTTGGACATCGGAATAATAGCCATACCAAATCCTTTCAAAAGTTATCAGGGTTACATAAAGGAGAGTCGCGGGACCCACGGACGGTGTCGACCGAGCCGGGCCCGCTTATGGAAAACATACTCATCATACGCCATACAATCTCCTACGAACATATCGAGGCAATCCTCGAGCCTTTCGGTGAAAGTTACGGTCGTTCGTAGTTACGAACTCTTTAAAAACAAAACTTTTTATGCAACATTTGAAAATCAAATATTCCAAAGACATAAGGGCTAATATTTCATCTTATCAAGCATACGAATTCCAAGAAACAAATAAGAGTCATAAACATGCTCGGATTGCAAGAATAGAATTTCCTCGAGGCTCGTGTCATAGCCTATTTATAACTAAGGCATGCCAAAAGAAGGAAGGGTTGAGCTTTACATACCTCGTCCGCTATCAAAGCTAATCCAAACTCAAGCTAATCCCAACCTACGTCTCGGACTCCCCAAGATCTACACAACGTCAACGGATATCAAATATTAGCTATAGCCATTTAGGCATTTAATTCCAAACTAGCACTTAATTCTACGTAATTTAGGCGCATTTCCCACAAATAAAGCCAACCCCGAGAATTTAACTCGGCCAAATCAACAACAACAACACCAACAACCAACCTAGCAACATCAATAATCAATTCAAAACGCATTCTAGCATTAAATACCCTTTCTACATAATCCAACAACATTCATTACATTCAATTCAACGGCTTACATTCAAGCCGACATCAACGCTCATACATTCAAATACTAGCCCGAACCCATACCAACAATATTCAAAGACATTTTAAACAATTCATACAACATTTCACACATCCCAAACAACACCCCAACTGTTACGCCTCGAAAATTTTCCCGTACTTGACTGATGAGTAGAACCATGAAGGGTTGAGTGTATGGTGTTTTGATAGGTCGGGGATGGCTAAATATGAACTTTGGAAATCATAAAGTTGCGGAGAGTTTTTCATTGATGATCGATATGGCACTATACGACCCGTAAAGTGATTTACGGACCGTATAGTGCAATTGTCCTCCAGCCTGTTGAAAATCTCAACTTTTTGTTAAAGTGTGACATGCTTAAAAACGACCTGGAGGACGGCCCGTAAACTAGTTTACGGACCGTAAGTCGTCGAAGTGCTACGTCCCTCAGCCCAAGCTTCGTTTTTTTTAATGCTTAAACACGATCCGGAGGACGGGCCGTAAACGGAATACGGTCCGTAAACCGTGGTTTACGACCACCGTTCACCCGACGGAATTCATTAAACACCAACGTTTGAGTTATTAAAAGGGACTTGGGCATCATTTTAATTCATTCTCCATTCAAACGACAAGAACACTGAACTCTCCAAAATATTCCTTCCATAAGAATCAAAGAGAATCAAGGGAAAATCAAGATTTACACCACCAAATTCGCGAAATCAAGTGTAAGAATACTACAAGGGAGTATCTAAGTGAAGAAATTCCAAAGAGAGCGGAACTAGGGTTTTGGCTAATTGAAGTATTTCAACTTAAGGGTTGCTCAACCACCATCCAAGGTAAGTTTTATGATCATTCTACGTTGTTTGAAGTATTGGAAAGCTTAGACACTTGAAATATAAGAGAACATAGAAATGGGTTATTGTTGAGTGAATAGTGACACAAATGAGTGACGGTTGACTTAATTATGAATGTTGAAGTGTTGTGAATACAAATACGTTATAAATGATGTTTATATCATGAAACGAGCATTAAACGCATGAAAACGCAAGGATGAGCTAGAAGTAGAAATAAAGGGAAATTGGAGGAAAATGGTGGATTTTGATAAATGTACGTGAATGACGACTTTTTGATTTCGATATCGTGAATAATGTTATGAATGTTGGGAGTTGATATAGAACACGGGAAAAAGTAGTATAGACGAAGGAAGCGCTGCCCAACTTTTCTAGAATTAGGAATGTGTTCTTGTCGCTAGTTTACTAATGATCAATACAAATTCTCTTATGGAGAAGGTAACGACGCGGTATTGAAGAAGAGCAAGTGAGTGATAACCTAGCTAAGCGACCAAGGTATGTGAGGCATTACCCCTCCTTCTAAGGCATGAATCTTATGCATGATTTTCCCTCTTCCTTCATGAATCTCCTACGTTCTAGAGATGAAAGTCTAAGTTCATGAATGACGAGACGGGACAAGAAATATGTTATGAATGCGATAACGACTCTAGAGACCAAGATATGATGTTCTTTCGAAATCAATAATGATGATCACGATCCATTGGCATTCCTTCTTATATGTACTCACCTTAAATTGTAAATCCCTCCAAGGTGAGATATGATGCTTGTGCTTATTCCATAACATGGCCAAGGGGTTTACGACCTTATGTCACCCCGACATAAACATAGTCGCTCTTAAGCTTAATGTATGTATATGTATATGTAACTAGGGATGCTAAACTATGGTAATATTGTGATAAGCCACGATATGTTTATGAAATGAATGTTAATGATGACAAGTTTATGAATTGCATGGTATATGTGATAATATGATTCCACCGCGCCTAATTGGCGGACATGTCACCGCTACGGCGGTATGATTCCACCGCACCGAGAAAGGGTGGACATGTCACCACTAGTGGTCTGCATGGGAGGGTTACCCGGACGCGGGTAACGATGTGAGGATGTATGATTGATGTGACGATGCTTGCATGTTATGATGATGCATGTGATGTATTTATATATGATGTATGTACATGAAACCGGTTCCTATGTAAAGAGTGTACAGGTTATACCCTCATGATTTATGATCTCCGATTATGTTATTTCACTCCCCGCCTTACATACTCGGTACAATGTTCGTACCGACGTCCTTATTCGGATGCGTGCTCGCCCACGGAGTAGACGGGAGACGGTGCCGATCCCTAGGAGCCGATGGCGATTTGGGAGCACTCCATCATGTGAGGTGCTATTGATTATTCTTTTATATATATTTGTATATCCATATTTTGGGCATGACGGGTCTGTCCCATCCATATGTCTAGTACTCTAGTAGAGGCTCGTAGATACTCATGTATGGCCTTATGGTCTTACGGTTTTTCATGTATATGTATGTATGTGTATATTTATATTATTTTGACAAAATTACGAGCACTTGATTATAAAAGTAAAGATGTTTCAAATGAGGATATACTTTCCAAGTTTCAAGCAAATGTTATGAATAAAGAGCATGTGGGTACTAGGGCGAGTGGTGTTCGGTGGATTAGCCCGGATGCCCGTCGCGGCCCGTAGGTCGGGTCGTGACAAAAGTGGTATCGGGCAAGCGCCTCCCAGGGAAGTGTCTACGAGCCGTGTCTAGTAGAGTCTTGTTTATGGTGTGTTGCGCGCCACACTAATAAACAGGAGGCTACAGGGCATTTAGGAAAAATGACCATCTTTCTTCATGTGAGATCGTGCGATAGAGCCGAGTATAAGGTTTAATCCTCCCCACCGAGTATGTTGTGATTTCGAAATGCGCCAAAGCTCGCCTCCGCCCGGAAGGGCAAGACTACGACAATTGAGGGAAAAGGGGAGTCCCCGCGAGGCCCACCCGGGGCCCCCCTACTCCGCCATCCCAGAAAAGGGGGGCTTCCTTCAAACTCCTTTTCCCCAGGTTTCCCCCACCCGGGGCCCCCGGGGGGCAAAAAGCCCAGGCTATTAATCTATTGACACAAATTTATTGCCGCCCCGGCCCAAAAGGGAAAATGCCCCCAACGACGGCCAAAAAATTGCCCGAAAAACCCCCAAATTCCGGGGCCCCAAATCCTCCCCGGGTTTTTTGGGGGCAAAACCCGGGGTGAGGACCCCGGGGTTCTAAGGAAAATTTTTTGGACGTTGCGGGTTTCCAGCCTGTCACACCCCGACCTTACTGGGGTGAGGGGGACCCCCACCCCCACCGGGGCCCGGGGGAAACCCCCGGGCTCTCCGTACAAAAAAACCCCCCGGCCAAAAAAAAACGGGGTAAAATACATAGCAAAATTTTTTCCGAAATATCCCTTCTCGTGGGCCCCCAAAAACAAAAAAATTTATAATCAAAAAAACTCTACATAATACGGACCAAAATAACGGGCGGAGGCCCTTTCGGACGACAAACCAAAACCCCCCGACGCGCCGCAAAATTCTTAAAAAACTCCGGGAAACATAACAAACAAACTCGACCGGGAGCCCCCCCGGGGAGAAGGAGTTGTTTTTGGGAAAGCTTTTATAATAACTTTTCCCGGGAGGAGGTACCGCGCGGAGAAACGCACCCCCCGGGGTGGGGGAAAAATGTCCCAGTCGGAAAGGGATCTTTCGGAAGGGAAAAAAAAACTATAAAAATAGAGAACCGGTTTGTTTCTGGGGAAAACACGCTTACCCTCGGACGCAACTCATACATACCGTTTCATATGCTAAAAAGTGTACGAAAATAAATGAATCAACCGGGGATACCAAAACACTTATTTCCCCAATCAGGGGTCGCTTGAAAGGGCCCGGAAAAAAACGAACGCACCGGGGATTTACACGCTGGGCGGGGAAGG
>NW_026722763.1:0-6752 GCF_029784015.1 Lycium ferocissimum | reverse complement strand
TTCCGAATGCTTATTGTTGCCCTTTTTTGAAAGTTAATTTTTATTAGATTAGCCTTTGGGGAGGAGAAATGAATTACCCCCCCCCCCATACTTCCTAAAGAACAAAGTAATGGAAGGCAAGAAAGGGCTTTCCCCAAGGATAGTTGTATTTCTTCCACCTTTTTGGATTCTAAAGAAGACGAAAGTATTTCCCTCCGATATCCAAGAAATTGGGTTAGAATTTAACTAATAAATTTCTTTTTTTGACCCCCAAAAATTTCCCCGGATGTAAACGGCCCGATTTAATATGGTTTTACCGAATACCGAGAACCCCCCCCTAAATTCACAATGCAAAGGGGGGGGGGGGCAAGGGGGGTTTTTGTTTGGTGGGGGTGGCGGGGGGGTGGTGTTCTTAAAAAGAAGAAACCCAAAATGAAAGGGGGGGGGAAAAAGTGGGCGGGGGCTGTTTGGCGGGGGGGGTTTGGGAGAATGAGGAGAAAGAAAGAAAGAGAAAAATAATAAAAGAAAAAAAAAAAAATGAAGATTTGGTAATTTTTGACGGGGCAATGACGGGAAAGGGCAAGACGTGGCGCGAGGTAATACACTCAACGGCCCAGGGGGGCGGGGAAAATAATTATCGTGTTGTTTGGGGGGTAAATAATTAGAAGTTTAGTTCAAAGTGGTTTTTCCAAGTTGGGGGGAAATGATGTCTTTTCTTTTAGAAACTACTAAAAAGTACTATCTTCAATTTAAAATATTTAAACATGAATAAACTACAATCTAGATTTTTTGTTTTATTTTTTAAAAATAAAAAGATCCAAAATTTCAAGGGAGCGAAATTTAAAAGGAGTAGAAAATAAATTTTAAGTCTGTGGGGGTTGTAGCCTAAATATTTCCCCAATTAAAAAGGGGAAAGGGGAACAATATACAAAGGATATTCAAAAACATCTAAATTATAAAGGCCCATTTGGCCATGGGAATTTTTTATTTTTTTTTTCCGTTAATTATTTTAAATCCTTTTAAAAAATTTCCAATTCAAATCGAAGTTGTATTTGGAATTTGAAAAAAACCTAAAACCTTGTTTTACTTTTTTTTTTCCAATACATTCAAACAAAAAAATATTTTTCAAAAACTATAACCAAAACCCCTCTTAACTCCAACTTCTGAACTTAAAAATTTCCCAAAAAAAATGAAAAATATTTGATTTTTGGGCCCAAAAGGCCCCAAAATCCCCGTGTGCTAGAGACATAACATAGAATTGAGTTTCATTAGCATATGAGGATTAAAACATTTTAGTTTATGAGTTTTGGATCACAATTTTCTTCATTTTTTTTTAAATTGATTATTTATATATACTAAATAAATCTTTTAACATAAATATAAGATTTGAATTAAAGTCGAGTTCCCCAACGAAGCCCGGCCCGGGCCGGGATTTCAATTTTAGGGTTCGAATTTTAAAACGACAACTTAAAATATATACATATTCAATGTACACACACCCCAATCCCTTTTTTCTTTAATTTTGTACTTTATTTCTTCTATAGTCAATCTTCAATCTCACTGGCCTGCTTCTCTTTTTGCAACAAAATAAGCATATAATCTTTTCTCAAAAAAAAAAAAGATTAAAAAACGAAAAAGAAGTACTTCCACTGTCCCAATTTAAGTGTCTCAATTTGACTAAGCCCAAAGTTTAAGAAAGAAAGAAGATTTTTGAAACTTGTGGTCTAAAACAAGCCATAGATATTTGTGTGGCTGTAAATCATTTTATTAAGGGTAAAAGCGAAAGTTTTAAGTTAAATTATTTCTACATATATATAATGTGTAATTCTTTTGGGTGTGTATATATATATATATATATATATATATATAGAGAGAGAGAGAGAGAGAGAGAGAGAGAGAGAGAGAGAGAGAGACCTCATCGATGTAATTTGACGAATGTATGAGTGCCGATTATCATCTATTGGGGTAATCTCGGTAGTGTGCCATCCTTCTTACAAAATTTTGATCTATAATTTCAACCAAAGACAATATTTATTGGGTTAGAATATAAAGGATGTATCTATGAATCGAATCATACTGCGGAAGTGTTTAATGGCATGCTAAGCTAAAAAGCAATATTTTAATGGCGTAACCGCATGCCTTTCATGATAATAGACGGTTTGTTTGCATAGTCAAGCTCCGTGAGTAATTAGGCTAAAATCTCTTTGTTCAATAAATTAAAGGTTAAATGTACAGAGTCAAATATCACATGGATCAAAAGTGTTATTAGCCAATAATACAGGGACGAAAAATGTCATTTTCCCTATATTTTATCCTTTACCTTTTTTCACCTTAACTAAAGTCACTCGATGTACTAACAAGTAACAACACATAACACGCAACATATATGCATACATAATGTACACTAGGTAGCAAATTAAGCATGCATGCATATATACGTACTTAATGTGACTTACTTAGGTTTTTTCTCCTTTCGAGTTGGCAGAGTTCTAAACTAGCTTAAATTTGATCTTGGCAATTGCTTTACCGATTATCAAAATTATATAGAAACAAATTTAAGTTATGTACACGAACGTAAAATATATCATTTTACACAATCTGTAGTTTATCAATTAGTGATTGTTTGGTTCAAGGAATTAGGCGGATTATCTCGATTTATATTTTAGAATTAAATTTACCCTATGTTTGATTGGAGATATTAGCAAAAATCTGTATTAAATAGGACTTTAATTTGAATAACTTATCTAATATAGAAGTTGAGACAAGGTATCCAAGTTTTAGTCCTGATTTTAATCTCAGGATCATAATCTTGAGATATTCTGATTTTAATGTGACCCTGCTGACATAGGGCAAATCTCTGAAAAAGGGATGCACATTGTACACTTTATTAGGCGAATCCCACATCAGAATGGGAGAAGAAAGTTAGAGCTTATAAGAGTAAGTTCAGAATCAACTGTTGATTCATCTTTTGGGTTAAAACCCAAGGGACAAATCCGTGTGGGCCTGAGGCCAAAGCGCACAATACCTTAGATGAGACCGGACGGCAGACTCTCCCTAATCAAGTACATAGTGGACAAGAAAACCTCGCAAGGGACTAAGTCCCGAGAAGGGGGGGTATGTGACGACCATAACGCAGAGCAAGCCTCGGGAGTGCACATTACACCTTAGGCGAATCCATATCGGAATGAGATAAGAAAGTTAGGGATCTTGTACGAATGAGTTCAGAATCAACTATTGAGGTGCATACTAAGTTAAAACCCAGAGACAAATCTTGCGTGCCCGAATTCAAAAGCGATTAATACCTTGACGAAATGGACCGGTGCCACACATTTAAACCAAACAATCCTTAGTGTTTATCTAAAAGTTATGTATAACTTGTTTACATCATCAATATATAAAACTTAAACCAAATCAAACATGACATCATTTTACAAAGTACTCTCTCTGTCTCAATTTATTTGAAAAGATTCGCAGTAAGAGTCAAATACTTAATTTTATATCTTCCCCAACATAAACATTTTTTTTGCTAGAAAAGGAGATACTACTCTTTAAGAAAATGGAAACAAGTGGGAGTAATAAAAACTGCCTTAAGTATGTTATAGCCTATAGGGGATACTCCCTCCATCCCAATTTATGTGGCATCATTCGGATTTCGAGAGTCAAATGAACTATTTTTTTCATGACTTTTTAATATGTCCTTTAAATATTTGAACTGTCACTTATTGACTTATAGTAGTACTTTTTACGTAGTTTTCAAATATAATAATATTTTGAAAAAATTGAAAGATTCCATGTCCAAATTCATGGTCATATTTTAAGTTTTTAACGGTGTGACTCCCGAAATCCGAACAGTGCCACATAAATTGGAACAAATGCAATAATATTTAACATCCTTATATTTTATTTTTATTCCCTTAAAATTACTAGAAAAACGAACAACAGCACAAACTGTTTCTATAATTAATGTGGAATGTTGTATAAAACATTTAAAGCCAATTACCTTTTTGGTTTGGCTAGCTGTTCGTAAATTCAAAAGTGGATTAATTGGGGTGTACTTGGGTTTTATTTGTAAAGTTGTTCTCAGCTTGACTTTTAGAAGGATGAAAGTAAAATACAAAGATGTATGAAGGCAAAGAAACAAATGTCAAGCTAAAAGACCTTATTACTATATATAGATTTTCTTTGTGTGATTGCAAGCTTGCCTATATTACTAACATGAAATAATGTCACTTCAAGAAAAGTATCATAGTAACTTACCCAAAAAAAAAACGTATCATAGAATAAATAAAGCTTTAGGTATCATAGAATAAAGTAATGACATTAAATATAAGAAAAGTATCATAGGATAAAGTTTTAGCTGGTTAATTAAGTTTCAAGTCAACATTTATTCTTAGATTTCATTTCAAGTTTAGTTCAACCAAAAAAAAAAAAAAAAAAAACACTAAAGTTTTCCAATTCTTTTATAATATTTCCTTTGACATTTCCGGTTCCCAAAATCATATGGTGGACTATTTTTTTAAATTCTATCTCAATTTACTATAATGACGTCTAGATTGTGACATGAGCATATTATAATAAAATTTAACTGGGGAAACAACTTGCATATTGTATTTGCACCAATAAGTTATTTCAAACTACTAGAAATAAATGGTTTTTTTTCTACCGACTTGAGGGGAAAATTTTTCTATAAAACTGATTTTCCCCCTTTTTTAGGGAAAACCCAAATAACCGGAAAAAGTGATGGGAAAAAAGGGGTTTTAATTGAAATCGGGAAACCCTTTAAATTTTTGTGTGGCACCTTATTTAGTTTTTTTTTAGACATTTTGGGGAAAAATAACATTTTTCTGAGAAATTCGAGGAAAATAGTGATTTTTTAGTAGTGTCAACCATAAGATGAGGATTAATCACAATTGATGTGAAAATTACATGATAACTAATTACGATTAGGATAATTAATACTCTCTCCGTCCCAATTTATGCGGCACCATTTGACTTGACATGAAGTTTAAGAAAGAAATAACGACTTTTAAAATATGTGGTCTAAAACGAGCCTTATATAAATGTGGGGTTATAAATCATCTCATAAAGTTAATTATTTCTAAATATAGAAAGGTGACATTCTTTTTGGGACAAACCAAACAAGAAATGGTGCCAGATAAATTGGGACAGAGGGAGTAGTTTATTTATACAAGATACATGTTATGAACTTATTGATTTGCTAGGAAAATAGAAATGTTGGTAAGTATTTTCCATTTAACTTTTCTTATGTTCTATATACTAGTATAGGTACCCCCGATGCCCTCATTTTAAAGAAAAAAAAAGCGAGAGAGATAGTAAAACGATGTATATATGCCCTTGACATATTGCGGAAATTTTTTATTCTTATCTTTTTTTGGGTCGGGGTTTTACATATTTAAATTTTTTTTTTTTTATATGTAGTTTTTTTGCTTCATTCGACCATTTCTTCAACTAGTATAGAGATCATTTTGGGCTCTAATGAGGGTAAAAAAATTTAATGGCTAAAATTGTTTGATTATTAATGGACCATCTAAAGCTATTATTGATGGAGCAAATGTTATCCTTTGCGGCAAACGAAAAATGCAGTAAGTCTCGGTTGCCTTGTTAATGAAATATGATATCTTCATGACAACCCCTTCTTTACAAATTCATCTTTTTTGCTTTCTCTCATTGATAATTTACATTTGGGTCAATTTTTTGGCCTTTTTTTTCCCAAAATTATCGTTAATCTTGCTCTTTCTATCCCCCAAATCCAAAAAATGTATTCTTGAAAAAAAAATAATTTTATATGTGCATTCCCAAATTTGCTGAATCCTATAACTTCAATTATTAGATAACCATTTTATAAGTTTTCAGCAATAATCTTGCAAATTGGTTTGCTAATATCCAATTAAACAAGCCCATTGTCAATTTGAGATTCCATTACTATTTTTAGACCAACATGTTTCTCACTTCCATTCAGCCAACATTCTCAATTTCAAGGTGACAACATGCTAGCCGTTTAATAGAAACAAGGTATAATAGGCTTCAGAATATCAATCGAAACACCAATTTAATGAAGCATAAATTAGAGCAATATCCAAAAAATCGATCCCTATCAGAAACTTGGATGTTATAGAGTACCATACTGTATATAACCAAAAGAAATTTCCTAGGAAAAAAATATAAAGAAAACCATAAGCATGACTAAATAATGATTCTCCAGAAACCCGTCAAAAACTTATAATTTTTCTTCTTCGATATCTTTATCTTCTTTTCCGGGTAGTAGTGCATTTGAGTCATCATCAACCCCTTCTAGTATCTTATAACCCATCTTGATGTGACCCCTTTTGGGGTTTAGCACTTTTTGTTCCCTTTTTAAAATAAATTTCGTACTTTTAAAAAGGGATTTTTGACTTGGGGATTGGACGGGGATTTAATTGATGGGTAATTTTCATAATATATTTACCTAAAATGTGTGAATATTTATTCATATGAATTTTAATTGCACTTATAAAATATTAGTTGGAGAATTAATTTGGTGGTTTGTGAGCCTAATTTACAATTATGTGTTAGTTGGATGACTAAGTAAATTAGATAATTTATAAGAGAGGTGGGCCAAGCCCATTTTTCCCAGGCTAAATACTAGAATAGTAGGTTTATTAGGGTGAAAGAATTACTTGCTTCCTTAATTATTGCACGGGCGAAAAAAAAAAAAAAAAAGGGGGGTGCTCACCGGAGAATAGGCAGTGGGGTTTTCCATCAATTCTAGCTCC
>NW_026722762.1:0-6765 GCF_029784015.1 Lycium ferocissimum | reverse complement strand
TGAGCCTATGATATTATCGAAATGATTCTATCTTTAAGGAGCTACTAAGCTCATGATCCTCGATATGTTACGATTGTACTAAGTTCCTTATATGACGAGTAATCCTTTAAGGATAGATGTAATGAACGACGATAGTAATGATGCTTATGAGCTTATATGTATATGTGCCTATGAATGGTTATTATGAAACACCGAGCTTATATGGCCGGGTAGAATATAGTAAATACGTATATGTATAATGTGCGCGCACCACTGCAGTTGGGTACAGATAACCCTGAGCCTTGGTAGGGCCAGGTATGTGAAACACCAAAACTTCATGGTCGGGTATGCTATGTAAAGGCTATGTATATGCAATGTATATGATATGTAAATGATATGTATATGATATGAATACGGTATGAATGGGAATATGAATACGAATACGAAAATGGATATGAAAGGTAAATGAGTACGGATACGTATACGGATACGGATATGGATGTATGTGCACAGATACGCAATAGAAATGGAATGTCCCTATGAAAGGCAAGTAAGTGTTATGATGATGATACTATTATCTCCCTTTCTATGCTATTTGATATGTTGTCCATTATGCTTTCATATTGATGTTGATCATGCTTTACATGCTCAGTACATTCTTCATACTGACGTTCTTTTATTTATGGATGCTGCGTCATGCTCGCGCAGTGTGAGAGAGACGACTTAACCCATAGCTATATTCTTGGACCACATGGGGCCGGAGACTCCATTTCATTCGAACTTTCGGCTTTTGGTATTGATTCTTTTGTGTACATATTTATGGGCACGGCGGGGTCCCGTCTTACCTATATGATATGACATATTCTTCTTAGAGGCCGTACGTGTATATGGTTAGATGTGTTTGGCCTTGTCGGCCTATATTTTGGATGTTATTTTGCTAGCCTCGTCGGCTTATGTACATTGATATGGGCATAGTTTCTAATCATGATATAAATGAATTGTCGCCCAATAGGATTAGTATGATTGATGAATGAAAAATATGATTTAGCTATGTAGCTCACCTAGTTGTAATGTGAAAGTATGTTTAGAGGTGCCCGGGTGGGTTAGCACTGGGTGCCCATCGCGGCCCTCCGGTTAGGTCGTGATAGTGGGGTTAGGCTAGCCATTCGGGAGAAAGAGTGGCCATCGGGGATTCGCAATCCCGTTATGGTCTCAGCCTAACTATTCGGGAGGAAGGATAGCCACTGGGGTTGATAACCACGATGTGGTGCTTCTATGCGGTTTAGGGAACCTTAAATGGTTGACCCTTTGTTGTGTTGATTTGGGCCTGTATCGGCATGTGTTACACTTTGGTTACTTGTGAATGGCTTGTTGATGATCTTGAATTCATGATTGAATGACTTAAATGTGATAAATGACATAACGAGTTGAAATTGATTTATTTCCTCTTTAACGGTTTTCCTTAATGGTGTAACTAAGTTGGTGATTTATTCTATCTCTCAAATTAAACTGCTTTTATTAACATCATTTTACTGATCCTTATTACATTATTTTGTTATATTTACTGTTGTCCCGGAGACACTCACTGAGTACCCAGTACTCAGGCATACCATTGTTGTTTATGATGGTGTGTTAGGTAATGTTGAGAAGCAAGTTCGTGATATGCACGCGGATTAAGAGAGCTTGCTACTTTCTGGACTTTTTGGTGAGCCCACGTGCTTGTTCATGGGGCACCATCCTATCTCAGTTATTATTTTAGTTTTCCGGGCTGCGTCCGAAGTTAGATTATGTTTTATTTATAATCTTAGAGGCTCCATAGACAGACGTTATTTCTGTGGGTAGTTGTTGAAGTCATTTCTTGACTCCTTGGGTGTTGCTACGTTTTATAACGATGCATTTATGACAGACTTCTGCTGACTTTATTATTTGATGGTGATCATGAGTTAGTTAGCTATTTATAACGTATTGATATAACTATTGAAAGATCATCGAAGAAGATTTGACGTTTATTGATTTTATAAGGTGCTTCCGGTGTTGTTCGTAGCATCGGATGCTTGTTACGTCCAGGGTGGGTTTTGAGGCGTGACAGATGAAAACAAGGAGACCCTGTCTCTAGGTGTAAATTAGGAATTTGACAGAGGACAGCCTGAGGAATGGGGCAAAAAGAACGAGGTTCTGAGATACCAAACCAATATTGTACCATGGACGTAATAATAGCACGGTATTAAAGCATGGTAGAGATACGTATATCTCATCTGTTATTCTAAATTATCCAGGGTTGATCGAGATATATTACAATGCATGCGAAACAAAACTTATGTATACACCATTGTTGATCGATATATGTATAAGATGCATTATATGGTTGGGGTGATTCTAACGAATACAAGGTATAAAGGAAGAAGTCATGTGAGACATATTGAGTTCTATAGAATCACCAGAGGAACATGCCAAGTGTACAGTATGACAATGAAGCAAGATCAAGGCTGCGATCTTATAAAGCGCTAAGAAGGAATAACAATGTTACGAACAGGACATGAAAGCCAAGAAAGAGACGAAACCCAAGCAGGTTCTCGATGACTACAATTCTAGTAGACATCTCTATATGATCAATCTAGCTTCTATCCCATGAAATCCCGGCAGGAACGAAACCTCCCTATACACCCCCCTTAACATTCGAGGACGAGTGTTCTTAAGGAGGGGAGGGTGTTACACTTTACACCATTCGTGTAACTAAGTCAACAAAGATAAGATTGAATAACTTAATTTTCCTTGAGGTCATAGAGTGGTTTGACTCTATTAATCCGAAATACGAAGATAGAGAGTGTATATCTATGTCGCACCTCGTACGTCTTACGTTGACTGCGTCGTATATTTCCGAACATAAGCCAGAGAGATCAAAGTAACTCCCTACGGACAGCGAAGGTTATGTTACGATAAGATTTAACTGACTATGGTTGGATATAGTAGAGGGTGGCCAAGGCGAAGCAATATGAGGAGAAGCAAGAGAGGGACCTAATGTACAAAGGCAAAAAATACCCTTAAATGTGCGAACTAAAGGTTCTTAGTAGCTAATGCTCTTTTGTTTTATCTTATTAACGCATGATACGATAGGTTATTAACTCTGATTCTGGAAACTAGATGGAGTTTGTAGAGAGTCATATAAGAAAGACTAGGGGCAAAGTATAACTTACAAGGTAAACATGGGTAAAGGATAGGGTGACTTGTTTCCTTGATGTAAAGGCTGCTTCACTTTCAATATGGTATATGTTGCACATGTGATATTCTGGAAATTCTTTGAGGCATATAAGAAAACTCTGTTGAAATTTTCGCAGAATTCTCGGTGAACTCTTCTCATATACCTCTACATTTGAGGATGAATGTTCCTAAAGGGGGGAGGATGTTACATCCCGTATTTTCGTGCACTAGAAAGCTTTCAAGTTAGAAGACGTAAGTAGCGGAAAACCTTCTTATCCCCAAGCTTATAGGTGGTTAGAATGATAGTACGGATATGTCGTAAGGATTAAAAGTTAAGCGAATCGAAGAAAATAAGTTTCATCGAGGTTCAACATTTATTTAAATGAAATACGGTCCAAGCTATAATACCCCATATTTTTGGACTAGCAAATCGAACCGTCCAACATGAGTAAATTTACTCGAGCCCGGAGGATTTGATCATATTCAAGCATGCAAATCCATAGCTCAGTGTATAAAAGGATGAAGTCCCGAAATGATTTAAGACGGAAAAGTGTGATGACGATGATTGAAAATAATATTTCGTGTGTGCCAAGAGAGGCTATGGACTAGTGTTATATGACATGAGAATGCTAATGAGTATATGAGGTGTTTTAAAAATGAGCACTATTTAAGTGAATTGTGATCAAGAAATTAATTATATGTATAATTGGTTAAATGGGAAATTATAGTGGAAGAAACAAAATTAATTAAGATTGTTGGATAAATATTACGTGGACATAATCCGAATTTTTCATGGACAAGTGGGCAGCAAGTTAATTATATACATGCCACATAAGAGGTGTTGTGGCATAAAGGTGCGAGATTGGTAAAATGGTTTACACGTATAAGGGCAAAAAGGTTGACATTTATGTTCCTATATCATATTAGGTGAGGGCAGCAATGTTATGGATATGTGGGGACTATGTTTCCTATAATTTTATAATGGGAGAAACTATATTATAATCAAATGGAACAACAACTTCTTAGCATTTTTGGACCATTTCTATAAGAGGAAAGTAAGGGAGCAGCAACTTATTTCCCTTCATGGAAGATTAGCAACGTGCATATGGAAAAAAGAAAACAGAAATGTATTATGGAACTAACGAAAGGCATCACCATTGTTATAAGTCCAAACGCTAGACAAGTTACAAAATAAAGTCGCTACGAGGCTTACAAGGTATGTAAGGTTTTCGTTCTCCTTATTCTTTGGCACGAATCCAGCTGTACCTATTAACGAACGTTCCAAAAAGATACTCCATTCAAATCCTTCCCACTTCTTATGTTTCATGATTCAATATGTTATTTAATGCTTTAGTTCCTTTTGATCCAAGTTCTATTGAACTTTTTGTTGATGAGGATAATCACATAACGTATTCGGAGGACACCGACCTTATGTTACTCTGAAAGGACCAGATATTACTTCTAGGAGTTCAAAGATGCATTATATATATATATATATTTTACTACACCGAGCTGTGCTATAGTCGGCCGGTGTAACAACCTGTTTCGTCATTACTGTGAATTTCGAGAAACCCGCAACTTCGACTCTTTAAAAATGTCTTCGTTTCAGTCATACTTCTAGAAATCGCTAACTTAATCGAACCTGTTGTGCGCGTCGCGCGAGAGTTTTGATAATTGGGCCACCAGGCCCAGTTAGACCGCTGCAGCGGCTGGTATGTCGCTACTGCGGTGGCGCTGTAGCGGTGGACTCACCGCCGAAGCGGCTTGGTGTTTTGGTCAGTGGACCGCCACAGCGGTTCCTTAGCCATCTTAGCGGCACCGCCGAAGCGGTCCCCATACCGCTAAAGTTGTAAGGTACAGTGATTTTTCCTATTTAAGAGTTCATATCGGGATTTGACCCCATTTTCTCGAAACCCTAAAGTCCAGCCGCCCCTCAAGCCTTTTGGAAGCTTAAATTCATGTCTTCTTGGGAATGGTAACCTTCCTAACCCCTTATAATCCCTTCTTTCAGTTAATAAATTATTCCTAAGGTCTTCACCTAGAGAGCTAACAAATGGGTATCACCAATTCCTAAACTTAGAAGGTCAAATAGTTAGCATGTTCTTAATGTGGATTATATTGGCTCAATCTCTCATATTCATCACCCTAGAGTGGTTACTAACTTAGATTCTCTTATCCTTCTCAAATTTGTTAATAGGTTTCTTCCTTGAATCTTGAAAATGGCTTTCTAAGGAATAGAGTTAAAAATGGTGACTTTACTTAGCTAGTAGCTTAAGTGGTTGACTTTATTCATGAATGGAGGTTATTAAATCTCTTAGGTTTATGATGATGGAAAGAGAGTTCTTTTAGTGTTAAAGACCTAGAAAATCTAGAAGAAGTCTAAATTCCCAAACATTCCTTATCAATTCGAACCCCTTATAAATGATCTAGTGGCGGTTCCTATTTTTGGGTCTCATGATTGTTTCAGGTTCCTTCATGCAGATTACAATGTGATGAACGAATCAAAGATCTACGACTGTTCGTGACACCCGCTCGGCCTCGAGGTAGGTTACGACTTCCTTTTGGTAGACTCTGGTTAGATTTACATATTCATTTATTAGAAGAAACGGAGAATGCATGTATAGGATTTGGAGATTTGGGACGGATTCTTAGGATGGTACTGTTATGTGATATATGTGTTCGGGCTTGTAGCCTGTAGATTCCCTAGGATTGTTGTATTGTTTCCCCTTGAGTATCGGTGGATTTTATGTGACTTGGAAGTAGTTGTTGGTACTTACTTTTCTATGTCCCTTGATGAGAAATCGCCGTAAGATGCGCCTAAATTGCTCTATGCTATAAATAGTGAATCTTATTGATATTGGCAAGGATAAAATGTATCAAGGATCGTAAATTGATTCTTGACCGGGTATTAGTGAAGTCTTGTAAAAAGAAGGTGCTATTATCATGTATTAATGTTGATAGGCAGTAAAAGAAGCGAGGTGATATTGTATGTGACTAGTCCGTGTTGATTATCGGAGACTATTAACATATCTTATTCATGACATTGCGGTAACTTACTTGTTGATGTTTGATACGAGGATAGTATTCTATATGACTTGTGTAGTCTTTCATGATATTTTTGGCGTACCCATGCTTGGAACTTGTGATATTGATCTAATTATTGATGTTGACTCATACTTTGTACGCACTCTCATCCTTCATGATATAGTGTTGATACATTGATGATACTTAAGGAAACACTATGATGAGCTGGGCTCAATTTGAATGCGCGTGACGTGAGAGTCTGATATCCTATGGTTGTTCCAGAATCGTGGATTGAGTGAGAGTGATGTGAGAGTCCGATAACTGATGGTTGTCCCGAATCATGGATTGAGTGACGTTGCCGGGGTTTGTGCCGAACACAGGTACATGGACCCGCGAGTCCCCCATGGGTTGTGCTACGAGAGGCGTCAATACTTAAAATCTAGGAGTCCATGTGTACACAGCATTGCATTGCATCTGCATTCATACACCACTGCATTGCATTGCATTGCATCTGCATTCATGCACCAATGCATTGAATTGCATTGTGGATTATATTGTGATGAT
>NW_026722761.1:0-6887 GCF_029784015.1 Lycium ferocissimum | reverse complement strand
TATCGTATCACACTTACATCTAGGACATCCCAAAAGAAGAGGATGTTTACATACCCCCCCTAAGCTAATCAACTTAAGTCTCGGGCTTGATCTCAATAGTGTCATTATATACCAAACTTACCCGTAGGCATTGGGAATCAATTCTAAGCTAACATTTATTTACAAATTGGCAATTTCCTTTAAAAATTCAAAAACCCCCGAAATTCAACTCGGCCAAACAAAACAACAATCCCAACAATCATATTAACAACATCACCTCAATTAAAACACTTTAACATTAGTAATTTTTTTACATGATTTGACAACTTCCATTTACATTCAATCCAACTAATACATTAAAGAAAACCAACGCCATTGCTTTAAATCAATCCAAAACCATTAAAAAAAAGATTAAGAACACTTTAAACAATTCGCACAATTTTAAAAAACCCCCCCAATATCTCTTAAAAACCTATTCAATAGGAACAACAACAACACATTTATTTTTCCAAATTCATGAACTACACCAACAATCCCCCGAAAAATTTATTACACAAAACAAAATAGAAACTACATTAGCTTCAAAACGCCAAAATGATTATCCCCCATTTGAATCATTAAACCTTCACTTAAAAATCCACAACAACAACCCCCAAAATATAAATTTAAAAAATCATTCATTTTAAAAAACCCCTTTCCAAAATCAACTTCATCTACGTTCATATTTTCACCCATTTCTACCCCTACCACGTAAACCACCCCAAACACATAAAAAGAAGTTCCCTTTTTTTCCACTTGTTCTTAAACTTGGCTGGGGTTGTGCCTTGAACTAATACTCGTTCTTGCTTTTCCCAAAGACTCTCCATGTTGTTATAATTCTAAGAGTTGAAATGCTTGAAGAAAATATTTTTTTTGATCCTTTTTCTGGGCATCAATTTTGGGGCCAAACCCCAAGGTCTTTTTTTTTTTCCAAGGGTTTTAAGGTTTGTGTGATGAGAATATGATTAATTGTCATCTTTTATCTATATATATTAGCATCCAGTGGGCCCTGGCCCACACCACATTACACGGCCACTTGGCCTTTTGTTTGAATTATTAATTTTCCATAATTAACTTTTTAAACCCCAAAATTTTCCTTAATATTCCCTAAAAACATAAGAACTTGGTCTTTAAACAAATCGGGGGTTAAAAGTCTCTCCCCTATCCGGGAAAAGTCTTGTTCTTAACTTATCATGGTTAGTCGGGTTATCCCAAAAAAAATACGGGGTATAAAACTCCGAAACCCCGCCCCCTTACCCATACCTTTCTTCATAACATCTTAAATTCATGTAATTATACCTCTTGGGAAAAATATTTCTTTTATAAACATAAGCCTTTAGGTCATCAAAAGATACATATACATACATATATACTTTATTCTAAATATTAAGGGGCCATATTACCCAAAAACGTCCACGAGCCCCTTTTTTAGGCACCCATGGGGACGGGGCCCCGTGGCCCCTAATGACTATTACATATATGTCCAAAAGAATGATCAATAGCACCTCCCGGAAAAGGGGTGTAAAATGACGGCTCCTAAGGATCGGGGGGTCTCCCCGCCTACGTGGGCGAACACGTCCAAAACGGACGCGACGAAATTTCGAGTATGTAGGCGGGGAAAAAAAAGCATAGTCGGGGAAATTTAAATCATGGGGGAGGACACCTGTATTTTTTTTACGTAAGGCTACATTTCATATACATACATCATACGTAAGCATATCATGTACATTATCTACGTGTCCTTATCTATAATAAACTCACATACCTAAAGTATTCACTCAATAAAACCCATCTCGTTTTAACCCGCGTCCGGGTAACCATCATTCGGCCACTATGGGGGTTTCCCCTTTTTTTCCGGGGAAAAAAACCCGGCCGAGCGGTGACATGCCCCGAAATTGGGGCGCGGTGGAATCACATATATACATACCATACATTTATTTTTGTTATCTACATCATCTGACACTCCATCTTCTTTCATAGACATATGTAGCTTATCATCTTCTACCATATTTTAGCATTCTTAGTTACATATACTACACTACCACACATATTTTTGAGTTTGGGGCATTGTTTTGTCGGGTGACAAAAGGGTCCAACCCCGGGCAGATGGAAAAACCCCAAAAATCTATCTCTTAAGGATTCTAAGGTGAGTACATATAGAAAAATATCGGGATCATAATCGCTATCATTAATTTCGTAGGTTCCTGTCGTAATCCTAAAATCCTTAGGCTTAAACTTTCATTATCATTATCGTATTCATAGCGTATTTCTTATCTTGTCGACTTTTCCCCCAAACATGGCCCTTGCTCTCAAGAAGGGAGATTCTCCTTGGAAAGTTGAGCCTCCATCCTTTTGTCTTTGCACTCTCAGCTTGCTCGTTTTTTCCCAACCCATTTTCCTTAAGAATTTGTATTTTGGCTAGCAATCTAAAATCGTGCATCTTAAGGCTAAAAAAATTTGGGGGGGGGTTTCCTTTGTTTATACTACTTTCCACCATATTCCATATCAACTTCCAACACCCATAACAACCATCACAATATCACTAATAACAATCGCTCGTTCATTTACACGATTCGCATTTCATAATTTCACCCTTCTCCATATTCATGACTAAAGTTCATTATCGCGTTCTTTCATGTCCGATACTTGTTCCATGCTCTAAATATCATTTATAACACATTTATAATCTCTACATACCCATTTTCAACATTCATCTCAACTACTATTCCACAATGACATTAATCACCCATTTATGACCCATTTTTCCACACTCTTTCATAATCTAAGTGTTTTACTCTAACAATACTTCAAACACCATATAAAGATCATGAAACTTACCTTATATGGTAGAGAAACAAGCCTTGAATGGTAATACACCTTTTGCACAAAAACCCTACTCCACCTTTCTTGGGATTTCTTGACTTTGATGGCTTTAATGAAGTTTCATAGGCTTGATTCACTTCAAATCTTGTGGATGAAATATAGAGAAGGTTCTAGAGGTCTTGAGAGGGTGAAGTCATGTATGGAAATGAAATAAATGAAGTGGACTCATATTTAAAGACTTGAAATAGTTTCACGTGAGGGACTTCCACTGAGCCACTTCACGGTCCGTGGAACCCGTTGTCGGCCGTGGAACTGCTGTGGTTCATGACTAGCCACCATCTTCGCATTTCTGCTGTCTCCTGACGACACATCCACGGTCCGCGGATCACGGTGTTGTCCGTGGAACATGGTCGCGGAACTCAAGGCCCACTAATAGTTCCCCGTTGTTTCGTTTGATCTCCAATCCTTATGGAACCTTCGGCACTTGTTTATTACTTCATTATTAATCTAGGGACGTCATAACTCTTATTCACAACATCCAGTGGTATCACTAACTCAATACTCATAGTTTTCGTCCGACACACTAACTTGTAACTCATTTTCCTTAACAACTTTCTTACCTTTTAACTCGGATGCCTTGGAGTCTTAATTAGGACTATCAATTACTACTTCTTGCTTATCCAAACCTCGATCCGCTATGTCCTTCGCGAAGTCTATTGACCGTACGCTAAGGGGAAATTTTCCGAGGGTAACATTCTCCCTCTTTGAAACATCTGCCCCCGAATGTTAGATCTTCGGATTCTAGAAAAATTTCGCCGTAGTCTCCCCGTAATATTGAACTATCATCCCGTCACAAAGAACTCCATAAAATCATTGCCTCACATGTGGCCATAACACAATAGCAATATAAATTATCCACACACGGTCCATATGTTTGAAAGAAACATACGTACCTTATAATCTCGATGCTTCATCAGCGAGTTTCTTCCTGAGATTGGAATAAATCGTGGATATGTGGATTTCATCTTCTCCTCCGTTCCCAAGTCATTTCCTCTTGATTGTTATTGCGCCATAGGACTTTGATCAAGTTATTTTGTTCCGAAGTTTCCACTGGTCATTGCCTAACATGGCAATAGGTACTTCTTCGTAAGTTAGCTTCTCCGTAATCCGAACATCATCTATTGGCAATAATTCGAAGTGGATCTCCAACATATTTACTGAGCGAAACATGAAATACTTGGTGGACTAGTTCAAGCCCGATGGCAAGTCTAATTCATACGCTACTCGACCCACTTTCATGGATGATTTTGTAAGGTCCAATATATCGAGGACCAATCCTCCCTTTTCTTACCAAACCGCATTTAATTCTTCATTGGCGATACCTTCAAGAACACCCAATCATCGACTTGAAATTCTAGATCTCGCCGGCGGTTATCCGCATAAGACTTTTGGTGACTTTGAGCTGTCAACAATCGATCTCGGATCACCTTGACTTTTTTCACCGCTTGTTGAATTAATTCGAGGCCTATTAATTGTACTTCTCCGACATCAAACCATCCAATCGGAGATCTGCACTTCCTTTCATATAGCGCTTCATACGGAGCCATCTGAATACTGGAATGATAACTATTGTTATAGGCAAATTCGATTAGGGGTAAGTGGTCATCCCAAATACCACCAAAATCTAAAACACATGCCCTTAACATATATCCTCCAAGGCCCAGATAGCCGCGCCCGGCCCGTCCGTCACTTCTGCGGATGAAATGCCGTACAAGCTTCACTTGAGTACCTAGACCTTCTTGAAAGGATTTCCGCAACTTGAGCCGTAAACCGTGTCCCTCTATCCGTAACACGGGATATCTGACGCCATAAAGTCTCACAATCTCCTTAATGTACAACCTGCATAAACTCGTCGAGCATGTAGTTCTCACCGGAAGAAAATGACGTTTTCGTCAATCTATCCACAATCACCCATAGCAGAATCACAGTACTTGCCTCGAGAGCGGGAAATCCCGACAATAACCCATGCCAATCACTTCCCATTTTCACGTGGGAATTTCCATCGCTTGTAATAAGCCTCCCCGGGCTTTTGGTGTTCTACCTTCACTACGACAATAATTGACATCAGTGCTACAAATTTTGTTACGTCTTTTTCATACCATCCCACCAATACATCAATTTAAGATCATGACATTTTTGTCGCCCCCGGATGAATAATGAATACCGAGCTTCTTCTAGAATTTGGCGTAATTTCGCCACGTCGACGTCCGAACACATAACCTCATCTCGGTACCGAGAACCCCATCTTCATTGAGACTTCAAATGGTGACTTTTCTTTTGAAAACTTCACACTTTTATAATACTTCAATGGGATCCTCGTATCCTTTATTTCTCGCATCCAAGATTTAATTGGGATTGTTAATATTAACTCTCGTATCGCCCGAATCAATTACGCGTACTCCAAGATTTTGCTAACCGATGGAGTTCATGGATCATTTCTTTCTTTTCCGCGGGGACTTCACATAAGGTACCCATAGATCGCGCTAAGTTTATCACCTACTACATCGGCTTTTCCTGTGGTGATATAAAATATTAACATCATAATCTTTCGTTACATCCCGTATTTGAATAACGGGACAACTTCACAGAATTACTATAAGTTTCGGGAGAACAAGGCACTTCGGATATGACCTAGTAGACTTTTGTATGTTTAAAGGTTTAAATTGTGTATGACTATAATGTCATGAAAGTGTTAAAGAAGCATACTGGAGGTTCCATTTTAGTAAGTGTGCTAATTTTGGAAGCCGACAATTCTACAACAAAAGAAAAAAAAGAAAAGAAAAAAAAAATAAACAAACAAACAAACAAGGGCCAAATGTGGGCCACATGGCTGGCATTAATGTTTGCAACAAAGATCACCTTCATCTTATTTCCTCATCTTCCATCTAGAATTTTCAAGAAACTCTGAGAGAAAAACAAAGGCCAGTATTCGGCCAAGAGAGAAGAGAGAGAGAGATCAAGAATTGATCAAGAAAAAATAATTTTTTCATGCAAACCTACTAATTCAAGTGGTGCTCATCAACGTGGCGCGTTGTTCTAGCCATTGATCAAGCCGTTTTCTCTATCCGCCACTTTAGGCAAGTTGTGGAGTCAAGAAGAAATGTGAGTTTAATCTTGTTTTCATGTGTCAGAGGTGGTTTATATGTGTTGTTGTATGCTAAAATGGAAGAAAATCATGATAGAAATCAAGAGTCAAGTCGCGTAGAGATGGTTTGGCCGTCCATATGCATGTTGTGTCGGAGGTAAGGTGTATTAATTTTAATAAGCATATTTTGACGGTTGTAGAGTGAAGAAAAGAATAAAAAATCATTTTGTGTAGTTATGGTGTTGGCCGAATGGCCCTCCTTGCGTATTTGCCGAGAATGAACGAATTGTCGTTAGTGTTTTCGTTATCGTCATGGATTTTATAAGGAAAAAATGTAAGTTTAACGATCCAAAACCATGTTATGTTAATTAGGGATGATTTGGAAATTTATGCACATTTTATGTGATTTCGTATCTATGAGAATTGCCTTGTTAATGTGTGGATTATTAGTGTAATTCATGAATTTGGAAGGAAAGAATATGTTTGGTGTTGTTTCGGGTTTGGAGACAAATTCTGTGAATCGGAACAATGCTTGGGGTTGCTTAAAACATTGTATGAATTGCTTAAAGTGTTCTTTGGGTATGGTTTGTATGGTTTTGATTGGTGGTCGAATGTATAAACGTTGATGCTAACGGAATGTAAAAGAGGTTGAACGGATATGATTTAATGTTGTTGAAGTCACGTATAAGAACTATTAATGGTTGAATGCATCAGGTTGATTATTAATGTTGTAGTTTGGTTGTTGGTTTGGTTGTTGTTGATAATTTGGAGTCAGTTAAATCTCGGGGACGTTGTATATATTAGTGGGAGAGATTGATGCCCAAATTTATGTAGACAAGTATTGATCAAGATCGAATTCTGAAGCCTTATGATTAATATTTGAAAGTGACCAATAGATTTT
>NW_026722760.1:0-6860 GCF_029784015.1 Lycium ferocissimum | reverse complement strand
TATAAAAGACCCTAGCCAGAGCAGCCCCCTTTTTACTTTCCTCATTTTCAAGTCATGTTTTGCGTCACAATCCACAATATAACGATATCATTTTCATAAAATATACAAATTACATCAACGCACAATAGGCCTTAAACCAGCCCACATAATCTCAACATCAATCTTAAGTCATTAAATGCTCATTTCCAACTAGAATTCATAACGACGACGATTAAAACATTAAGCGATATTCATTCGTTCATTGTCAAATAATGTGACCCATTTCGACCAATACTATACATATACATAAATGGGTAATTCTCAATTGTTCTTCACCTAACAATGATCATAATCCACTAACTAGGCATTAATTCATAAATTCAATCACAACACAACAAAACCCATTTACACGGCTCAAGCTCCACATACACAACTCACTTCCAACATTTCATATTTCATGATTTTCCTCCAATTTAACATACTACAACATGAATATAACCTTCATAACACAAAAACAAGATCAAATCTTACCTTTTCCTCTCGCAACTTTCACAAGCCTAGGTTTCCAAAAAAGATGAGAAATAGTGGATTGATCGCCTCCAACAATGGTTCCACGCTACTTAGGGACCTCAAAATAATGGGTTTACATCAACGGAAAATTTTTGAAAGAACAAGAAATGGGAGATGATTTTTCTGGGGCAATGAGCCCTATGGGTTTTCAGCTTTGTCCCTTTTTTTTCTAAGTGGAAAGAGTGAAATGAGAGAAAGATGACTAAGTGGTCATCTTTTAAGTCCCCTAAAATATCTCTTATTGTTTTTGGCCCATACAATGTGTTGTTCCACTCAAAAGATGACACAAAGGTGTGGGCACCACATGGAATTTGTGGATGACTTTCCACTTCCAATTTTATCACTTTGGTCCCAAATTTCCTAATTGTTCCATATCAATAAATTCATGCACAACTTATATCTTAAAATAGAATCGAAAGTCAAGAATCCCGACTTTGTATCCCGAAATAGTTTTGTTCTTAAACTTATCATAATTAATCCAGATTATTCCAATGTACAAAAATACGGGTTCTAACAAGGGCCCCGCCGTACCCATAAACAGACATATACATATGCATCGGAAGAATTTGTACCAAAACATAGGCTCCAGAATAAGGGAGCGCTCCAAAATAGCTGAATAGAAATCCTAAGCTGTCGAATCATCACAACGAGCATCTGTACCTGCGCGGCATGAAACGCAATTTCCCTGAAGTGGGTCATGACGTGAATATGTACTGAGTATGCAAAGCATGAAATATAGTAAACAAGATTATAATCAAAACCAGAAGTACATAAAGTAAATGCAATATCAAGAATATCAAAATGCTTACTCATAAAAACACAAATCATGCATGGGGCTCTTAGAACATGGTCGCCCTCTCGTCATTGGCGCCATAACACCAGAAGGTTTCAAATCTCCGTAACCCGACATATCACATCATAACGCCATAACACAGCATAACACCAAATATACACGGCATTCTGCCTTCCAGCTTATGTGTTTTTCGGTGAACCGGACACATCATAGTCCTCGGAATATCACATAGTGCGCACGATACATAGCCGGCCCGGACTCAAATAAAGATATAACAACCATATGCACGAGCGAGTCGCAAGACTATATGCTTAAAACGTTTTCAAAAACTCCATAAAGTAGTCAAAACGATCTATCATTTAAAATCGAGAGAATAGTCAAATCAAGTTTCCCCCGAATGTCACTCGGGAACATATCAAATATAACTTAAAGATCATGGATACGTTTCAAAACCATATGAAGTAGCTTATGGAAATCGAGAACATAATCAAGCACATAGACCCGATAGGTAAGTAAGTGATCGACGCCCGAGGGTTAAGACGATAGTCATGCAAAGTCCTTTCAAAAGTCGCTGGAACTGTACAAAGGAAAGTCGCGGGACCCACGGACGAGCGTCAACCCAATACGAGCCCGCCTATGGAGGATATAGTCATTATACGTTACAAAACCTTCTACGAGCATATTGAGGCGATCCCCGTTCGCTTACGAAAGTTACGGCCCTTTTTCGACATAGAACCTTTTAGGAACAAACTTTTATGCAAACTTTGAAATCCACTCATACCAAAGACATAAGGGCCATTATTCTAGTACATTACAAATGACAACATTAAGAAGTGAATAAGAATCGTAGACGTGCTCGACAAGAATAGAAGTTTTCGAGGCTCGTGTCATAGCCTATTTACAACTAAGACATGCCAAAAGAAAGAAAGGTTAGGCTTTACATACCTCGTCCGCTTCCCCACGTTAGTCAAAACCTACGTCTCGTCTTCTCAAAATCTAGAATAACATCATTGGCACCAAACATTAGTCATAGACACTTAGGAATAATTGCTAGTATTTCATTTATTGCAAATTTGGCCAGCATCTCCCCTATAAATTTAACAACCCCGATAATTCAACTCAGCCAAATCTTCAACAACAATACCAACAACATCAACAACCAATTCAAAATGGTTTATAACGTCAATAACTCTTTTCTTACATAATTCGACAACATTCCATTTACCTTCAAATTAACCACATATGATCAAGCCAACATCAATGCTTATACATTCAAATACTAATCTGAAACCCTTCAACATGATTCGAGAATATTTCAAACACTCCACACAATATTCAAAACAACTCAACCAACATATCCCAAACCCGAAACCTTCTAATTTCCATAGGAAGAACAACAACACATTTCTTTCTTCCAAATTCATCTGCATGTTAACAACATCATTCTCATAGATTCAAGAAACTATATTAAAATCACATTATCTTCTCTAATAACCTACAAATGACTCCAACTTCCATTTAAATCATTAAACCATCATTTTCATTATGGAATCCATGCAACAACAACCAAAAACATTAAATAAAATTAGTTCATCTCATCCTACTAAAACATCACATATACACGGCCACACACCAACATCCATATTTTCATGAATTTCATCCATTTTCACTTACTACGACATGCACAAACCCTCCATAACACATGAAAATAGGATTAAAACTTACCTTCTTCACTTAGTTCTTCACTCGGCTAGGATTGAGATTGTAAGAACAAAGGATTTGCTTGCTCTAACCATTACTCCATGTTGTTTAGCACCTTCCAAAGAGTTGAAAAGCTAGAAGAAATAAATTTTTTGTGATGAATTTCCATAGGCATGGGTTAGGCCACCATGGCCGAATACCCCCCTCTTCTCTTTCTCCAACTTCTTGAAATTTCTAGGAGATAAAATGATGAAGATGATTGAATTTGTCATCTTTCACCATATATAATTTGCACATGTGGCCCTATGGCCCACATCTTTTGGCCGGCCACCTTATCCCCCTCAAGGAATAATATTTTTCACTTCTAGCCCCTACAATTGCAAAGTAATCACATGCACTCTTCCTAGTTTGAACTAGTCAAATTTGGCCAACCAAGGGTGGGACCCACACCACCTCCCACGGCCCACATGGCCATTTCATGAAAAATTAATAACTTTCCATAACTCACTTTTAACCCCAACTTTTCCTTAAAATTCCATGCCAATAAAATCATAAGCAACTTATGCCTTAAAACAAAATCAAAGGTCAAAATTCTCAACCTCATATCCCGGAATAGTCTTGTCCTTAACTTTTCATGGTTAACTCGGATTATCCCGATGTACAAAATACGAGATATAACATGACCCTTCCAGAGTATGTCCTATAGATGACATCCAGGTGATAGAGGAATTAGCCTACGAGGAGCAGCCTATATCCATACTGGATCATCAGGGGAGAAAATTGCGTACTAAAAACATAACTTCCGTTAAGGTAAATGTATGGAACAATATCGTGGAAGAAGAGATGAAGAATGCACATCCCCACTTATGTCCTATGTCTTCAGGTAATCTAAATTCCCAGATGGGTTATGTTGATCGATTAATGAACTCAGATGTGATGTACCCATGAAAGAACCCCCCCCCCGAAGTGCTTATAAGACCCCGTAGATTAGTTTAACATTCGAGGATGAATTTAAAGGGGGAGGATGTTATATCCCGTATTTTGTACGTTGGGACATTCCGAGCTAACTACGAAAAGTTAAGGACAAGACTATCTCCTGGGATACGAGGTTGAGAATTTTGACCTTCGATTTTGCTTAAGGCATAAGTTGCTTATGGCGATTTTATCAAGCATGGTATAATAAGGAAAATTTGGGGGTTAAAAGTGAATTATTGGAAGCTAATTATTTTTCATGAAATAGCCAAATATGGCCACTTGGCCGTGACATGGTGGTTCCCACCATGGCTTGCCACAAATTAAATTATCCAAGTTACGGTGTGGGCCATGGTACACATGGATGAACCTTATATGAATATATTAGATGACTTAGCAAGACTAATTAGTCATCTTTATAACTTAGAAGCTTGAGAAATATGGAGAAAAAGAGAGAAGGGTGTTCGACGGTGGGGCTGCCGAATATGGCCATGGAGAATTTATCACAAAAATTATTTTCTTCTAAGTTTTCAACTCATTTAAACAACATGAAGTAGTTGCTGAGCAAGCAGCTCTTGTTCATGCAATTTCAACTCTAGCCAAGTGAAGAACTTGGTGGAAAAGGTAAGGTTTAATCTTCCTTTTTATATGTTGCTAATGGTTCACGTATTTGTAGTATGTGAAAATGAATGAAAATTCATGAAATTACGGTGTTGGGTGCAAAGTCAAAAGGGTGGTGTGTGTAATGATGAACTAATTTTATTTAGTATTTTTGGTTGTTGTTGTTATGGGTTATATGATGAAAATGATGGTCTAATGATTTAAATTGAAGAAAACGATATGGGCTGTTTTAGAAGCTAATGTGAATTTAATGTAGTTTCTTGAATTTATGGAAATGATGTTGTTAAGGTGTGATCGTTGGTGTAGTTTATGAATTTGGAAGAAAGAAATGTGTTGTTGTTGTCCCTATGGAAATTAGAAGGTTTTGGTTCGTATATGTTGGTTGAGTTGTTTTGAATATTGTGTGGAGTTTTTGAAATATTCTTGAATTATGTTGAAGGGTTTTATTAGTATTTGAATGTATAAGCATTGATGTTGGCTTGATCATATGTGGTTAATTTGAAGGTAAATGAATGTTGTAGAATTATGTAAGAAAAGAGTTATTGACTATAATGCATTTTGAATTGATTGTTGATGTTGTGGTATGGTTGTTGGTATTGTTGTTGAAGATTTGGCTTCAGTTGAATTCCTTTGCCAGGTTACTGCTATATGTAGAGATGTCGCCCAAATTTCTGTAAATGAAATGCTAACTTAGAATTGGATTCCTAAGTGTCTATGACTAATGTTTGGTGCCAATGATGTTATTGTAGATTTTTAGAAGCCGAGACGTAGGTTTTGACTAACGTAGGTGTTATATCCCGTATTTTGTACATCGGGATAATCCGGGTTAACCACGGTAAGTTGGGGGCAAGACCATCCCGAGGTAGGAAGTAGAGATTTTTGGTTGTTGTAAAGGCTTAAGTTGTGCATGGTTTTATTGGTATGGAAGTGTTAAGGAAACACTTGGAGGAATTTTCCATTTTTGGTAAGTGTGCTATTTATGGAAAGTTGAGAATTCAACAAAAAAAAAAAATGAAAAATTAGGGGCCATGTGGCCGGCCACCTTGGGGGTGGGCCATGGCCACATGTGGTAATTATGTGTAATAAAGATGACTTAAGGGATCATTTTCATCATCTTCATCATATAGAATTTTCAAGAAACTTGAGAAAACAAAAGAAGAGAGAAAGAGAGTGAAAACGGCCAAGGAGGAGAAAAACAAGACTAAGAATTGATCAAGAAAAAAATAAATTCTTCAAGCAAACTTGCTAATCCAAGGGTGCTCAATAACGTGGAAGTGTTGTTTGGAGCGTTGGATTGCTCGTTTTCATCATTGGCCAACTTTTAGGCAAGTGGAGAAGTTGAAGGAGAAAGGTGAGTTTAATCTTGTTTTCTTGTGTTATAAATGGTTTATATGTTGTTGTATGCTAAAAGAAAGAAATTCATGGGTGAGTTGAATTGAATCGGGGCCGTATATGAAGTATAGGCGTGCATGTGTGTGTTGAAGTATACATGATGAACGTTAGTTACGATGTTTTAATTGTTGTGAAGAGAAGAATGATAATCATCCCTAGCGTGGAAATGGTGTTACTAATGGCCTTCTTTGTGTAATTGTGAATGAACAAATTGTCGTTAGTGTTTTCGCTATCGCCGTTATGGATTTTATGATGAATAATGCAAGTTTGATGACTTAGAATAATGTTATGTCAAGGATGACTTGGGAATTTATGTAGATTTTATGTAATTTTTTGCATTTATGAATATTGCATTGTTAGTGTGTGGATTTGCGGAGGTGCAAATTATGAATTTGGAAGAGAACAGTGTATTCTGATGTTGTCTCTGTTTAGCTTGCAGCGCTGGCACATTGGAGCAATGTTGGGATTGTTTGAAAAATTGTATGAATTAAAGTTTTCTTGCATATGGTTTGAATGGGTTCGACAGGTAATGGAACGATGAGCGTTAATATTAAGTTGATTTCATGTAGTTAGTCGTATCTTTGCTAGCGGGAATGCTTCTAAGTACGTGGTGCAATATGTGTTTGCAGTTGCATCGTGTCGATTGAATATTAATGTTGGAAGATTGTGAATCGCCATTGATTTAATTACTTTTTGGTGTTGATATTCGATTTGGGCATAATTTTGGGTAATTATAAGGGAGATGGCCAAATTTTTTTTAGTCAAGAATTGTAAAATCAATTTAAAAAACCTTTGATTAATATTTGAAAATGACCAAATGATTTTGGGGCGA
>NW_026722759.1:0-7162 GCF_029784015.1 Lycium ferocissimum | reverse complement strand
TTCACCCCAATACGATTATCAACATATGGAGTAATATAGGATAAGGTAGAACCCGAATCTATCAATGCATACACATCATGGGAAAATACTGATAATGTACCTGTAACCACATACGGGAGGACTCGAGAGATCTCGTCGTCGGCTAAATCATATATGAGGGTTGTGTGGCGCAAAGTAGATGCTCCCCTCGGCCTCTACCTCGGCTTTCTCGGAATCTGGGAGTACGCACTGCCGAGCGCCTTTGAAGAGCCGGTCGATCTGTGGGGTCGAACCCCACCTCTACCATACCTCGAAGGACAATCACGTATCAAGTGTCCGGTCCGTCCACAATATAACAAGCATACGTGCCACGGCCACATGGCCCCGAGTGTAATTTTCTACCTTCGCCGTACATCGGGGAACCGTGGTCTCCCACTGACTATAATCACCCCCAAACTCGGGAACACGGGGCCCTTGAACTCCGGCCTGTCCCGAACGGAAGGAGCGATCAAATATCTTACACACGCAAATCGGGGAGGTGCACCCGTCGCCGGCCCGAGTGTCTAGAATATGTACGCATGATCCCCTACTAGAATTGTCACAACCCGACTAGGGCCATGACGGGTACCCGGGGCTAACCACTGAGCACCACTCATTCTATTATTTATCCTGCCTTCATTCATATTTCTCATCATTCATAATCATAGAAAACGACTTTCATTTAATACATATTTAATTTATAAACATCAGCCCTTTAGGCTATCAAAATAATGATGTACATACGTGCGTATACATATGAGAGACTTGTGAGACCATACTACCCATACATACGTATCTACGAGCCTCTACTAGAGTACTAGACATATGGAAGGGACATGACCCCGTCGCGCCCAGAATATATGTACACAAAATACTGTCTCAAAATAGCACCCTCCCGGAGTAAAGAGGTGCGCTCGGTCGGCTTGCGCTTCTACGAATACTGGGTCGCCTCCTGTCTACCTGCACAGTAGTATGAGCCACGAGCGTCAAAGAAAATGGACGTCAGTGCGAATATTGTACTGAGTATGTAAGGCATCAACAATAATACTATATAATAGGAACATAAGGGATATCATAAAATAAAGGAACTGTCCATTTCTCATAATACCTTTTTAACAATCGTCGTATGTACTTATCCCTTTATTCCTCTAAGGATACACTTGTTACATCCACATACTTACATATGCAATAATTTACGCGCGAAGACAACCCAGTACCCGGCCATATAGGCTCGGTGTCATCCTTAACATCATTATACGTCACATAAGCGTATCATGATCTTAGCATAACTAATCATCATCTTGCATTCATCATAACACATACATATACATATCATAGTACCATATCTGCTTATACACATTTAAACATTATCCATATTCGGCCACGTAGTAGCTCGACAGTATCCGTATTTGGCCACGTAGTGGCTCGATAGTATCACATATATGTCTTCCGTACCCGGCCATATAGGCTCGGTATATCTCATCATCATCATTTCCATTACTACGAAAATTGTTTATCATCACATACATCTCATACGCTTATCATAACCCTTCATAGAACATGTATTTGGATTTAGGACAATCTATGAAGATAATGTTATGTTTATGGCATGAACTTCATAAAAACACCGTATACTTACCGTTATTATTCATCTCCTAGGTACATTATGGCTTTGTCATAATTTAACATCAGTACACATTTATCATCGGAACATACATTAGAAATTGAGGGCAACCATAGCTATGCCGGGGTGACATAAGGTCGTGGACCCCCGATTACATTATGGAGTAATCGTAAGCATCATATCTCACCTTGGAGGGACTAATGTTTTAAGGTGAGTGCATATAAGGAAAACGTCAATAACTCGTAATCAACATCATTAGCTTTATGGGTACATCATATCGTATTCATAGCGAGACTTTATGGAACTAGCATATCGTGAACTTTAGGATTTTTAGACTTAGGCTCATCATCATCTTTATCGTACTCATAACGTATCTCTTGTCTCGAATGGCTATTCGTGAACAAAGAGTCTTAGTGTATCTTGAGGATAGAAGGCTCATGAAGGAGAAGGAAGTTCATATCATAAGATTCATGCCTTAGAAAGAAAGGTTTATCCTTACATACCTTTGTCGTTTAACTATTCGATTGCTTGCTCGTTCTCCTTTAATGCACACGTTCTACCTTCAAAAGGATTTGTATCGACATTAGCTAAACATTTATAAAGGCGTGCTTACTAGAGCTAGAGAAAATTGGGCAGCATTTCCTTTTTTTATACTACTTCCTCCATATTCCATATAAACTCCCAACCATTCATAACAACAATCACAATATCATAACCAACAATCGTCATTCATTCACATTACTCGCATTTCGTGATTTACCTTCAATTCTCCAAAATCATGTTTCTTCACATGTAATGCTCATTCTATGTTCTAAATGTCATTTATAACGTATTCCTAGTCACAACATATCCATATTCATGATTCAATCTAAACTACTACTCAACATTTACATTATTCCCACCTTTATGACCCATTTCACATTTTCTTCTACAATTCAAGTGTTTCAACTTTACAATACTTCAAACATCATGAAAATACCATAAAACTTAGATAATGGTAGAATAAGTCTTGAGTGGAATACTCTCCTTGCACCCAAAACCCTAGTTCACTTTTCTTGGGATTCCTTGACTTAGATGACTTTGATGTGCTTCACAATCTTAATTCTTGTTAGTTTGATGAAGTTGATCATCAACTTTCCTTGATTTCTTATGGATGAAGTGTATGGAACCTTCTAGAGGTCTTGAGAGAGATGAAGAAGTGTGTGGAATGAAATAAATGAAGTGGGAACATCATTATATAATTGGACTAAGTTCAGCCCGTCGGGACTTCCACGGACCCTTCCACGGTCCGTGGAACATTATGTGGGTCATGGAACTGGTCGTGGTTCATGACCACCCAATCAACATTTCCGCTGGCAGTTCCACGGACCATTCCATGATCTGTACAAGGTTTCACGGTCCGTGGAAGTGGCCGCGAAACCCACAGCTTCTCCGAAGTTGTTCCCGTCGTCTCGTTCGATCTCCAATCTTTATGGAACCTTCTTAATACTTGTTTATCACTTCATTAACAATCTAAGGGGCATTGAAACTTTTCCCCAACGCATCATTAGGTCGTCATCGACTTGTTACTCGTAATTCTCGTCCGACACCTATCGTATACGTTGCCTTCTCTTGGCAACTTGCTCGTCTAACATCGGATGTCTTTAAAATCTTACTTAGGTCATCGAATGTCATTACTTACTTATTGAAATACCATACTCTTCGTACTCTTGGTTAGTCTATTCACTGTGCAACAACGAAAAAATTTCCGAGGTGTAATAGTAATCACTGCCTGCGCCCATAGATCTGGCCCTTTTGCTTTGCCCTCTATCAACATCACGATCACCCCTTGGCGGAGGTTGTTTTCCTTCTAAATTTTTGGCATGGGCTTGAATACGGGAAATTTCCATCCCATCTTGCAACGAAGCCGTCAAACAATCTTTAAATAAATGTGACCCTAAGCCACTCACAAATCTATGCACCCGATCTCCCATATCGGCCACCATAGTCGGGGCATATCTAGCCAAAGAATTAAATTGAAGGCTATACTCCCGGGCGCTCATATTCCCTTGCTTCAAATTTAGGAATCTATCCGCTCTAGCTCAGCGGACCTAGGGTGGCAAATAATGGAGAATGAAAGCATCTACGAATTCTTGCCAAACGGGAGGAGGCGCATTCTCTTTTCTCGATGCTATCCAGTTATTATACAACAATACCGCCACATCCCAGAGTCTATACGATGACAACTCTACAGATTCAGTCTCGGAGGCATGGATAATCTTCAATGTCCTCAACATCTCATCAATAAAGCCTTGCGGGTCTTCATCCGACTTTGACCCAAAAAACTCTGGAGGATTTAAACTCATGAAATCACGGGTTCTAGTACTAGCTGACCGATCACTTGGGCTCGCATTCTGCCGCCGTGCTCAGGCGGCAACTAATCGCGTCGATGATTAATGGCGTCGGTCACTTGTTGACCCGAAGTAGCCGGTGGAGGAACTGGAGGCATAGGAGCTGGAGCTGAGGCCCCGTCTTGCCCTTCTGTAATAGGTGGAGTAGTGGAGGCATTAGATTGAGTCTCATTATGTGATTCACCCTCATCTACACTTATTGGCGGCTCTCTTTCTGCCCGTCTTCTCATCGTAGTCTTGCCCTTCTGGGCGGCTTTAGCTTTTCCCTTTGGCGGCATTTCTGAAATCACAACACACTATTAGGGAGGATAAAATCTTATACACGGCTCTATCGCACGATTTCATAACAAGAAAGCTGGTTATTTTTCCTAAATGCCCTGTAGCCTCTTGTTTATTAGCGTGGCGCGCAACACACCATAAACAAGACTCTACTAGACACAGCTCGTAGACACTTCCTAGGACTGAACTGCTCTGATACCACTTTTGTCACGACCTGACTAGGGCCATGACGGGAACCCGGGGCTACCCACCGAGCACCACTCCAGCTATGCCCATTCATACACATCATGCATTCATTCATATTTCTTATACTCAAAATCATAGAAAAGCTAACTTCATTTGAAACATATTTACCTTTATATACATAAGCCCTTCGGCTTTCAAAATAGTATATACATATACAATGAGAGACTTGTGAGACCATACTACCCACACATACGTATCTACGAGCCTCTACTAGAGTACCGGACATATGGACGGGACAGGACCCCGTCATGCCCAAAACATACATATATATATATATATATATATATATATATATATATATATATATATATATATATATATATATATATATATATATGAATAATCAATGGCACATCCGAAAAATGGAGTGTTCTTAATCGGCTAATTGCTCCTACTAGTACGGATCGCCTCCGTCTACTGTGGGCATGAACACGGCGTCCAAAGAAAATAGACGTCGGTACGAACATTGTCATGAGAGTATGTAAGGCATGAATGAAATGAACATAATAGGGAAATCATAAGGCATAGGATAAAGACATAACCTGCGTACTCTTTAAGTGGATACATTTTTATACATATGTCACACATAAACATATCATATGAGTTACTGTAGCGCATACATCACCTTATCACACATGTATCATCATATCATTCATACATCATCATCGTTAACCCGCGTCCGGGTAACCTAATATGCGACCCACTAGTGGTGTCGTGCACCGGCCCTCTAGGCTCGGTGTAAACATAGCAGCCCGCTTTAGCGGTGACATGCCCAGCCATCTAGGCACGGTGTAATCGTATGCAGCCCGCCGTAGCGGTGACATGCCCGGCCATCTAGGCGCGGTGTAATCATATCATCGTACATATCATACATCTCATAGGCACATCATAGCTTTATCATAGATTAGTATTACTATATATTTATCATCAAACATACACTAGGACTTGAAAGCAGCTATAGCTATATCGGGGTGACATAAGGTCGTGAACCCCCGATTATGTTATGGAGTAATTATAGTCGTTATTTCTCACCTTGGAGGGACTAACATTTTAAGGTGAGTGCACATGAGGAAAACATCAATGAATCGTAGTCAACATCATTAACTTTTTAGGTACATCATATCGTGATCTCTGGAATCTTTAGACTTAAGCTTATCATTATCATTATCGTGTTCGTAATGTATCTCTCATCTCATTTGGCTATTCATGAACATAGGCTCTTAGTCTTTCGGAACACAGGAGATTCATGAAGAAGGAGGAAAATCATGCATAGGATTCATGCCTTAGGAAGAAAGGTTGAGCCTTACATACCTTTGTCGTTTAACTAATCTATCGCTTGCTTGCTCTCCTTTAATGCCCACGTTTATACCTTCAAGAGAATTCGTATCGACATTAGCTAAACATTTATAAAGGCATGCTTACTAAAGCTAGAGAAAATTGGGCAGCATTTCCTTTTTTTATATGACTTCCACCATATTCCATATCAACCCCCAACCATTCATAACAACAATCACAATATCATAAACAACAATCGTCATTCGTTTACATTATTCACATTTCGTGATTTACCTCCAATTCTCCATAATCATGACCAAAGTTCACTATCGCGTTCTCTCACATACAATGCTTATTCCATGTTCTAAATATCATTCATAACCTACTTACAATCACAACATATCCATATTCATGATTCAACCCATACTACTACTCAACAATGATACTATGCACACATTTATGACCCATTTTCTATACTCTTCTACAATCCCAAGTGTTTCAACTTTACAATACTTCAAACATCATGAAAAGATCATGAAACTTACCTTAGATAATGGTAGAATAAGACTTGAGTGGAATACTCTTCTTGCACCAAAAACCCTAATTCACTTCTCTCTTGGGATGTCTTGACTTAGATGACTTTAATGAGTTTCACAATCTTGATTCTTGTTGGTTTGATGAAGTTGATCATCAATTTTCCTTGAAGTCTTGTGGATGAAGTGTATGGAATATTCTAGAGGTCTTGAGAGGTTGAAGAAGTGTGTGGAAATGAAATAAATGAAGTGGGAACACACTTATATAATCAGAACCTGTTCAGCTCGTCGGGACTTCCACGGACACTTTCACGGTCCGTGGAACATGGTACAGTCCGTGGAACTGGTCGTGGTTCACCACTAGCCAGCCACCAACTCTGTTGGGAGTTTCACAGACCCTTCCACGGTTCGTACAAAGTTACACGGTCCGTGGAAGTGGCCGTGCAACTCACAATTTTCCCTAAGTCATCTTCCGTCATTTCGTTTAATCTCCAATCCTTTTGGAACCTTCTTAACACTTGTCTAACACTTCAACATCAATCTAAGGGACGTTATAACTCTTTCCCAAAGCATCATTAGAACGTCTTTAACTCGGTCGCGTCGTAATTCTTGCCCGACTCACAACTTATAACTGCTTTCCTTAGCAACTTTCCTCTCTTACCTCGAATGTCTTTGGAAATCTTAATTAGGACCATTAAAAGGCTATTTCTTATTTATCAAAACCTTGTATACATCGTACCACTTCATTAGTCTGCTCGACGTACGCTAACGGAAAATTTCTAAAGTGTAACAAGGCT
>NW_026722758.1:0-7102 GCF_029784015.1 Lycium ferocissimum | reverse complement strand
ACTAACTCGATTAACTTTTCGAACCTTCTTAACTCATTCTTTCTTGTTTTAATACAAGTAGCAGATCTGATTATTATGGAGGTAACATTCTCCTCTCTTTTAGAACATTCGTCCTCGCATGTCAAATGAGGACTAAAACTCGTCAATTAAATACCCGAATCACCCGTTATCGCGTACTTATAGACAGCAAGATTTGACCACGAAAAGGTGTTTTAGGAATATTAGACTAAAGTGCTAAACGACCAAATGGGTCACATATACCAATATTCACTACTAAGATTATGAGCATATCTAATCAATCTACTAACAGCATAAGCTATATCGGGCCGAGTATAGTTCATGAGAAACATTACACTCCTAATTATTTTAGCATATTCAGTTTGAGAAACACTGGATTCTTTATTCTTTCTCAAGTGTATGCTAGGATCATAAGGAGTTCTCACTATAGCACAATCAAACTTTTTAAACATTTTCTCAAGGTAATGAGACTGGCATAAAGAAAAGCCATTAACAGTTCATTTGATTTTAATTCTAAAATCATATCTGCTTCTCCAAGGTCTTTCATTTCAAACTAAAAAGACAAAAAATTCTTAGTCTCATTAACAACATTCACATTAAAAAAATATTAACATGTCATCCACATATAGACATGTAATCACACAATCTGATCCTATCATTTTAGAATAAACACAAGTATCAAGCATTGACAACAAAATTATCATCCCTAACGTGCCATTAAACTTTTCATACCACTACTTAGGTGCTTGCTTTAGGCCATACAAGATTTTCTCAATTTGTATACTTTATCTTCCGTCTCCGGGACCACAAAATCTTTAGGTTGAGTCTTACATATATCTTCCTCTAAATCACCATTTAGAAAAGCCGTTTTAACATTTATTTGGTGTACCACTAAATTATAAATAGCGACTAAGGCAATAAGAGTTGTAATGGTTGCTATTTTGGTCACAGGAGAATAAATATCAAAGTAATCAACACCTTGCTTTTGGTTAAAGCTCCTAATTATTAGACTAGCCTTATATTTATCAATTGTACCATCAGGTCTCAATTTCTTTTTAAATATCCACTTCCTACTTATGGGTCTAGAACCTTTAGACAAATCATGCAAGTCCCAAGTGTGATTAGAAACTATGTACAGTCTAATTCACTTTTAATGGCCTCTTTTCAAAACATGACATTTATTGACTCATTGCTTCATCATAATTTTTAGGGTCTTCCTCCATTAAGTAGATAGACACTAATTCATCATTTAAAACATCAATATCACAATTCTTCAGTCAAGAAAGCAGTAATAAAATTAGGACCAAAACTAGTATCGATTCTACGTCTTTTACTTATTCTAAGTTCAATTTCATGATCATGAAGGAGTCACAACAGAATTAACAAACATAGATGTAGAAGCATTATTTTGCACATCACTAGGCACATTATTTTTAAAAGGAAAACATGCTAAAAAAATTCTGCATCTCTAGATTCACAAATAGAATAATCATTCAAAGACATAAATCTATAAGCAAGAACTATTTTCGAGCATAACTAATAAACACGTTGTCAAAAGTCTTAGTGTCACACCCTAACCTTATTAGGATGTGATGGGCACCCGACCCTTACTTAGGGCCGAACGAACCCTCAGACTCTTACCGCGTACAAAGTCACGCCAAACTTTTTAAATCAAATAAGATAAAATACATAGCAAAATTTTTTTTCAATCTCCTTTCGTGGCCTTTAAATCGAACAAATCTATAATTACGCAAAGTTTCATTACATAACGCATCGACATATCGCACTCGACGAGCCGCGACAGATCGACAATCAATACCCACGACGCCGTTCGCAAAGTCTCTAACACACATCCGTAAATCATAACAGCAAACAAACTCGACTCGACAAAGACCTCCGAGAAAAAACGGGAGCTTGCCATCCCCGCCGGAACACCTTCTATAATAACTTCAAATTATCCGGGAGTACTGCGTGGCATGAAACGCAGCCCCGAAGACAGGGGTCAAGACGGAAAACGCATCGAGTACGTAAGGCATGCAATACGTAACAGAACCATAATCGAAACAAACAGACTAAAGATAAGTACATTACTCAAAATATCGTACGCTTATTTCTCGTACACAAACTGCATACCCGTCCCATATACCAAGGGTACAAGGTAAGTAGTCAACCAGGGTACTAAAATGCTTATTTTACAATTACAGATCGCATGTCCGAAGAGGTACGTAAAAATACAGAGCGCACCTAAGATGTCACACGCCGACGGAGAGCGATCGCATGTAATGCTCGACGAGGTCATATCAGATGAAATATCGAACGTACAGAACTATATCGAACATACCCGTAATCGTGAGTCGTACGTACAAATGTGGTTCGATGTATTCGTAATCGTGAGTCGACGCATGTGTATATACTGCATGATCCGTGAACGTGAGCGTACGTATGTAGATATATCGTACGCATTCGTAATCAAAATCGAAGATGAGGCATAATAGGCGTAGCCTCATCAAAATCGTAGATGCAGGTTCGACTTACAAAATCGTCATCGAGTGTCCTTAATATCAAAATGCTTATTTTCGCATTACCGATTACATAACAGTATCATATATTATCATAAGCATATGCCGATACGCATCCCGCCTCCAAACCGAGGGGACGCGATAACGTAACGCCCTCTAGTACGGGACGCGGTGAACAGACAGATCATATGCCATCCTGGCCACCGTCCCCATATCATCAGATCATAACATCATATGCATAAACAGAGCCCGGCCCGCCTATGAGGGACGCGGTGAACAATGCAGTGGAAGAGCACGATAACAGAACCTGGCCCGGGACGCAGCAATCGTACCGTGGATTACGCAAGAACATAATGCAACCCGCCCGGTCGCAAGAAAGATGCATTGGAGTCATGCACGAGCGTAGTCGTGAGAAACCATATGCACATAAATCCGTACTCGATGAATACGTACACTTACCGACATTCGAGGCTCGTAAATGAATTTCGATTCTTCCAAATTAGTACGGAAGTCAGCGAGCGTTTGAAATACGAAACCTCTTCGACTTTTTAAGCGATCCGAGATCGTATATGAAGAGCGTAAGACTTGGCAGAGACACCCGTATCGAATACCTGTGTCACCGTACTCGTACCCAAATACTCATAAAGCAGTAATACTTATATTAGACACTCATACCGTAATACTCATATCGAGTTTTCTATATCGGATTGCTTATACCGAATACTTAGATTAGTACTTATGTCGAACATACATATATCGAATAGATGCTTATATCGAATACTTATATCTAAATATTTACATCTAATGCTTATATCAAAATAGTCAAATCGATCATTCGTACCGAAGCGTTTTTATCGAATAGTCCAACCTAATACTTATATCCGAGTTACCATATTCTTATATCCAATTCGGAACGATAGTCAAAGGTTTCCTTAATTATCTTACTGGAATAAGGCAAATAAAATAATACAATTAAATCTCGGACCGTGGGCCCACCTCGGTCAAGTCGGGTAACGAACATAAAAACGTGGTCATTATGTGCCATTGGATCATCCTCGAAGATTTCAAGGCATTCCGCTTTCATTTTCAAAAGTTACACGTTTGAACATTTCTTTACAATAAAAGCGTAAGTTATTTAGTTCAATTCCACCGAATGAAAAGTAATAAATATAAACTGATTTCTAAGAGTAGAGTCATCCCCGAGGCTTAAATCATAGCCTATCACATCTAGGACATGCCAAGAGAAAGAAAGGGTAAGCCTTACATACCTTTTCCGCTTCTTAAGCTTCTCCAAATTCGAATCCCGTTTTCTCCAAAATCTACAAATGGTCATGTTTACCAATCGTGAGTTGTAGCTTCCAAGAGTTCAACTTAAATTCATGTTTGGCTACCGAAATTTCAAAGATTTCCCCTATACATATAGCCTCCCCGAGATTCTATCTCGGCCAACAATACCACGTAAAATCCGAGAATGAAACTCGGCCAACAAATCAACAACACAAACAATCATTTTGAAACACAATATAGCATAACTAGTTTTCTTTCCAACATAGTGCAATAGCTTTCATTCTAACTTCATATTTCCAACTCAATACCAACATTCTCATATTCATTTACTAATCAAGATCATTCCAATACAATTCTAAATCATTTCATATCATTTCCACAAAATATTCACAAAATATACAAAGTATACAAATTTTTCACCAAAACCATAATCCATCCAAAACTTCTAATCTTCAACATACATATTCATAACATATTTCCATCTTCCAAGTTCATCCACAATCATCATAATTTGCACCTTAGCACTTAATTTCCATAATGTCATAAAATCATACTAAAACGACATAAGCTTCTACATTCCATTTCAATGCAAACTTACATCATTTTACCTTCATTTACATCACAAACATCACAACAACGCAACTAACATACTAAACAAAATTAATCCATTTCCACTCCAATTCCATACACCACACTACCAACACCTATATTTCCAAGTTCAACCAAATTCATTCAACTTTCATTTCCAATATGAATTCCACCATAACCACAACTAGAATACAACATAAAATTCAACTCATCTCACTTACACACTAATACACTCACACCTGCCACATGCACACATACACACCCACCATGCAAACTTCCATATTTCCATGAATTTTATCTATTTCCACATACCATAACATGAACAACCCCTTCATAACATATAAAAGAGGATGAAATCTTACCTCTCCTTCATAACTTCTCCACTTAGCTAAGGTTGAAATTTTGCACCAACGAGTGATTTTCTTGCTTCAACAATTATACCACGTCGAAGAGCACCCTTGAATTAGTAGAAATACAATAGAAGAACATAATTTTTGGACCAAGGATTGAAGACTTGAATTTTTTTTCTTCCTTTTTTTTTCTTTTTGGCCGAATGGCCTTGGCACTTGCTCTTCATTTTTCTTCCTTTCTTTCTCCCTCTCCAATCTTAAATAAGTGATGATCAAGTCATCTTTTCATATTTGCATCCTAGTCCCTCAATTATGGTCACATGCCCTTTTCTAAATTTCTCTAGATTTTTCTTTCTTTTTCTTGAATTCTTTTCTAAAATAAAAGATGACTTATTTTGTCATCTTCTTTTTCTTCTTTATTATTATTTTTTTGTCACATGACCAATAGGCCCCTCTTGGAACTTTCATGAAACTCATGTGAAATTCCCGTTTTAGCCCTCGACATTCCTCAATATTACCATTTTGTCCCTAACCTTCCGCATTATTTCCACGGCACATTTTGCGAATTTCTCTTCTTGCCCTTAACCTTTCACAATATTTCCATACTAATAATAGTCATAAATAATATTTATAACAACTCGTTCCTTAAGATAATTTCTGAAAATGGTCTCGCCCTTAACTTTCCACGACGACTTTGGAATTTCCAAACGTACAATATACGGGCTATAACACTTAGATCCTACCTTTACCCGTTTGAAATCAGGTAGACCAACCTTATCCAAACACCCTCGCACTTTTAGAAATTTCAAGTTAGAGGAAAACTCTTTCCACATCTCATGGAGTCTTGTCTAACTTGGCGAGGGACTCTATTAAGAATATAACATGCAGACAAGACAGCTTTCCCCCCATATGTATTTGCATTGTGACCCGAACCCTAAAAGCATATAGTTCATATTTTCTTAAGCGGTTCGATTTTTGCGTCTCAGCCTACACCATTTTGTTTGAGTATAGGAGCACTAACTTCACGTATAATACCATTTTTCTCATAAAATTTCTCTAGAGTATTAGTACTGTAGTCACAACCCCTATCAGATCAAAGTCTCTTAATTTTCCTGTCAAATTGGTTTTCCACTTTTGCTTTGAATTTCAAAAACATGCTTTCTACCTCATCTTTAGACTTAAGATATACCTTAGTGTATCTAGAAAAGTCATCACTAAAGTAATGTAATACTTCTTTCCACCTTTACTAACAGTGTTTTTGAAATCAGCTAAGTCTGAATGTACTAGTTCGAGTAATTCTATCTTTCTACTAATAACAAATTTAAATGGTTTCTTAGAATGTTTTGCTTCTACACTTAGAGAATGTTGACACCTAATTTTTAACCTCCAACAATTTATTTTGATTACCCAGAGTCCTTGGATATTAAACATAGTGAAATATGTATTTTTTTAGAAGTCAAAATGATTTTATAAAATTATTTAGATAATTATTTACCATTCTTATTTGATAAAACAATTTCTATAATATTATAAATCATTTAGAAATTAATTTACATATTTTTTGCAACAATTATGACATATTTGCTAAATTTAACCAAGGGAATAATTTAAAATAATTATTTATTTAATTGTTTAGATTATCATAAATTAATTAGCAAGTATTTTACTATGTTGATTCAAAGAATTTGATTAATTAAATGAATTTATCATTTTACCCCTTAATTCTTAGTATTGCATATTCAATTTATTAGAATTTATAATAATTAATTAAATGTTAATTGTGATTAATTCCATAAAATTATTTATTATGTAGTTAATAGTGGCTACAATTGAAATGATCAATTATGATTTAATTCTCGCCCTAATTGAAAAGCAAATTCGATGGTTCAAGTCAATTAAGGTCATTATTCCAAAACTAGCCCTTGATTGTTTGATTAAGATAATATGGCCATAATTGGAACGACTAATTTCCATGGTTTAAGTCTAATTAAGGCTATTGAGTAAAACTAGTCTTTTAGTTGTTTAATTATAAATAGGTTATGGCTATAATTGAAATAACCTACGTCATGATTTAGAGTCAATTAAGGCCATATTCAAATTTGAATCTTTTAATAACTAAACGTTTTGTTAATTGTTTGTTGGGCTTGTTTAAAGTTATGTTTTGAATCGTAATTAAGAGGGCTTAATGGGTTTACTTAAGGGAAGAGGGCTTGATTTACCCCTCTACTTTGGGAAATAGTTCATATTTACCCCCCGTTATACTATCAGCCCACTTAAGTCCCTACCGTTACAATAGTTGTAATATTTGCCCCTATTTTTAACACCTGTCCACCATGGCCA
>NW_026722757.1:0-7137 GCF_029784015.1 Lycium ferocissimum | reverse complement strand
AGTCTATCACATAACCATAAGCCTCGCACACTAGCTAAATCACACCTAGAGATAATAGTAGGCCATACACTCTATCCACTATAGTTTTCCCTTAACTCACTCAACTTTAAACTAAAAACTCTCTAAATCCATTGTATTGCATAAACACAAGTTTGGCGTATCACATAACAGTCTTACTAATATCCTCATGTATCCCACTGAAGCTTCATGTAATGACCCGTATGATTGTTATAGTCTTTCCAACACTTTAGCCCCTTTCTGAGCTTGGTTAGCTCACTTTTGACCCGAGGGTACCATTGACATGGTTCCCGAGGTGTCTAGATTCGATTCGGGTGACTTTTTATGAAATTTGGGCTTAAAGCGAAAAAGAGTTGACTCAAAGTTGACTTTTGGGTAAACGGACCTTTTTCGAAAATCCATCAATTTCGAGAGGTCTGGATGTCCTTTTAGAACTTATGTGTATATCTGGTTCGGTTCTCAATGCGCTCAGATGCATTTTTGGGACTTAGGTTGGGAAGTTAAAATTGAGGTATTGGGGTTGACTCGATCAACGAGACCTCTGTTGGGAATTTTAAGGCCACGAGTGCGTTCGTAGTGTATTTTATATATGTCTGCATATGTGGTTTGTGAGCAGATGGCCTCGGGAGTTGGTTAGGATATCATTTGTGTTTGAGATAATTTTTGGGATTTTTAGTACTGGTGTCCAACAGGGAGGCACCAATATCGTCCCAGTGGCACCACCATAGCGGTGGAATGGCCGCTGGGGCGACTAAGTTCTGTTGTGGCCTAATCGTCCTGACGGTCTGAGTGGATGTCTGGGTGGCACCGTCGTGGAGGTCCTGATGCCGCTGTATCGATATCGGGCCTGTTATATTCATTAAGTGTGTATTAAAAGCGCTTAGTCTATCATTTATTACCATTCTAAAAATTGAGCTCTTGGGAACTATTATAGAGGATTCTTGGAGAAGATTCTTAGTTGTAAGTCCTTCTAATCTCCTTGATAATTCATTATTCCTAATCATCTTAGAATCCCTCCGTCCTTGTTAGTTTATTAGTAATGGAAGATTAAAAGTGGGTTTGATGTATTTTTCTATCTAGGCTTCTAAATGATGAAATTGATTGGGTTTATGCTAGATTATGATGTATCTAAGGTTGTTAATCATATAACTTCCATTATTAGTGTTGAATTCTTGAATTTAAGAGTTAGTTTTTATACCCAAAATTGGAGGTTTTGCTTGGAATTTGAAATTGGATGAATCTTTGAGTCAATTTAGCAATTAGTTGATGGGTTTTGATCAACTATCATTTAATTGGATAATTTACCCTCGAATTTCCCATTTTGACCTTGTGAGCCCCCTTTCCCCAAATCTAGGGTTGGTTTTAACCTAATTCGAATGATAGTAGTATAAGTATCAAGCTTCATGATTTGTAATCAATATTTCGAATATGCCTAGACTTTTTTGATCTTGAGGCTCGGCGGAAGGGCAAGGCTAAGGAGTGATTATTGGTGTATTGTTGTTCGGCCGTCCAGGTAGGTTATGGCTTACCCTTGGTGAGACTTCATGTAGCGAAGCATATATTTAGATGATATTGTCGGAGAAAGCCTGTAAACCTTCGAGTATGATGTTTGGTTGGATATTGTCTTAGGTTGAGCCCTGTTGTGTGATTGGGGCTATCCACCCTTTTGTGGAGCTATACTGCAATACACAGCTCATCACCAGCTTATCTTGCTTTATTGTTTGAATTATGTTAGCTATACTTAGTTGACCTATGATACCTACCAGTACTATGGTTTTGTACTAACCTGTACTTGCTGCATTCTTTTATAAATGCAGAGTTTCAAGTTGGATCTACTTCCATCACCCGTGGCTGATAGTCACTGTCAGTACAGCTTTGAGTTTACAGGGTGAGCACGAGACGTTCACTGCCTTGAAGACCCTTTTTATCTATGTCTTATTTTTCATTCTGAGACATATTCAGACTTGATGTATTATTATATTTCCAGACTTGTATATTTCTATCTAGATGCTCTTTTATGGATTAGACCAGATCCTTGGTGTATTTTCTTAATTCCACACTTTTTTATATTATTATCGTCAGACTTACGTGATTTATCCTGTTCCGCTTAATTAATTTATTTTATTATCGTTGGGTTGAGGGTTCGCTTACCGAGGTGGAAAAGGTAAGTGCCCACACGACTTAGCTAAATTGGGTAGTGACAAGTTGGTAACAGAGCCTCAGGTTACCCGATCTATAATACAAGAGCGTGTCTAGTAGAGTCTCATGGATCGGTACGATTATCTCCGTACTTATCTACGAGAGGCTATAGGACATTTAGAAAATCTCACTTTCTTTCATTCTTTCGTGCTACTTTATTCTAATTGGTATCTGGAACAATCAAATTGGTATCTGAATCTTTTCCTTTTTCTCACAGATGGTGAGGACTTGAGCTGCTATAGCCCGAGGTCTGCGGCTGGCACCAGAGGGCGAGCGACAGCCCTAGGACGCGGCAGAGCTAGAATCTCTAGGGCTACCCTTACCAGGGGCAGGGCTTCTGTGGTAGGACAGTGGAGCGAGGGATCTCCATCCCCAGAGCATAAGGACCAGTAGGATCGAGACCAGGCCGGTGAGGATAATGTCACCCCAGCGCAAACACAACCCGAGATTACTTGTGATCAGACTATACATGATACTATGGCATGGACTTTAGTCCATATAGTTACCCAGCAAGATGCCGCTGGTGTTACTACTACTAGAGGAGGTTCATAGACTAGAGTTGGGGCGCAAACCCTTGAGCATAGACCTACTCGGGTAGCACAGCCCGCTGTAGCTATGGCTCCCCGTATTGATGTAATGCCAACCATGGGTGATGATCTTAGGCCTGTGGAGGGCATTGCTATGACTATGTCAGATTAGGATCTTGGTGGGAGGTTTAGGAAGTATGAGCTACCGAGGTTTTTGGGTACTTCTTTTTAGGATGCTTATGAGTTCATATTGGATATGCATGAGTTACTACATAGGATGGGGATCGTAGAGACCCATCGAGTTGACTATATGTCCTACCAGTTTGTCAGTGATGCAAAGACTTGATGGATGTATTTTGTCGCTTGCAGACATGAGGGTTCTCCTCACCTGACTTGGACTCAGTTCTACCGGGCCTTCCTTGAGAAATGTGTGCCCCGGTCTTTAAGAGAGGCGCGTAGTGAGGAGTTTCTACATCTTCAGTAGAGGGGTATGTCGGTGGATGCCTATGTGACTCGCTATCTGTATCTGGCCCGCTATTTCACTCCATTGATTCCTACTGAGCTTGACAGGATTAGGCATTTTATTAGTGGGTTAGTCGGTTCTTTTCAAATTTCTTGCCTTCAGATAGAGGCTATGGGGGCTTCCTTCCACTCCATCATTGAGCATGCTTACCAATGCCCCGGCTACATCTATGACTTTGATGAATGACATCTTTAGGCATTCCTTAACTCCTTCGTGATTGTGTTTATTGATGATATCTTGGTGTATTCCAAGAAGTGCGAAAGGAGCATGGAGCTTATCTTTCACTGCTTCTTATTGAATAAGCATATCATGTTTGCTATGTTTTCTAAGTGTGAGTTTTGGTTGGAGTCTGTGGAATTCTTGGACCATGTTGTGTCTAAGGATGGGATTATAGTTGACCCACAGAAGACCGAGGCTATGAGGGGTTTGGTGAGGCCCACTACTGTTACTGAGGTTCGTAGTTTTATGGGTTTGGCCAGCTACTATCGTCGCTTTGTGAAGGGTTTAGCTGCCATTTCTTCGTCTTTGACTAGGTTCACTGAGAAAGATGTTCCTTCCGATGTCCGTGCGGTGAATGTGAGGAGAGCTTTTTTCAAAAGCTCGTTTTTTTCGACTTCGTACCGATCTTAGCATTACTCGTAGTGGGTAAGGATTTCGCGGTCTATTATGATGCATCTTGTATGGGTTTGGGTGCTGTGTTGATGCAGGAGGGTGGAGTGATAGCTTATGCCTCTCATCAGTTGAATATCCATGAGAAGAATTACCCTATCCATGATTTAGAGTTATCGGCCGTAGTCTTTGCTTTGAAGATTAAAAGGCACTATTTGTGCGGTGTCCATTGTGAGGTTTCCACCGATCACCGTAGCCTTCAGCACGTGTTTACCCAGAAAGATCTTAATTCCCGAACCGCGCGACACGATGGAGCCTCGAAGGACTATGACATCTCTATTCTTTATCATCCGGGAAAGCCCGATGTGGCCGATGCCTTGAGTCCCGAAGCGGTGATATGGGGAGTTGCCTCGTTTGATTATTTTCGGCGTCCGTTGGCAGCTGAAAGTTCGGACTCTAGCCCGCGTTTCGTTCGTCTTGATATTTCAACCCAAGGCAGGGTTTTGGCTTGTGTAGAAGCGAGGTCATCTTTATTGGATTGGATCAGGACTCATCAGTTTGAGGATATTCAGTTGAGTAAGATTTGAGATAGGGTTTTGAGGGGTAAGGCCAAGGAGGCCTTGATTGATTCAGAGGGCATTTTGAGGATTAAGGGACGCGTGTGCGTTCCTCGTGTTAGTGATTTGATTCAGTTGATCTTGTTTGAGACTCATAGTCTCGATATTCCATTCATCCGGGGGTGACTAAGATGTATCGTGATTTGAGACAAAGACTATTTGTGGTGGTTGATGAAGAGGGATATAGTTGATTTTGTGGCTAAGTGTGGGAAGTGTCAGCAAGTTAAGTATGAGCACCAGCGACCCGGCGGTGTACTTCAGAGGATGTCCATTCCCGAATGGAAGTGGGAGAGGATTGCCATAAATTTTGTTGTGGGTCTTCCGAAGATCCTAGGCAAGTTTGATTCTATTTAGGTGATAGTTGATCGGTTGACTAAGTTCGCTCACTTTGTTCAGATTCAGATTTTTTATACTGCGGAGAAGTTAGCCAAGTTGTACATTCGGGATATTATATGGTTGCATGGGGTTCCTATTTCAATCGTATCTGATCAGGTACTATCTTCACTTCCCGATTCTGGAGGGCTTTTCATGAGGAGTTAGGTACCCGATTGGATCTCAGTATAATTTTTCATCCCCAGACCGATGGCCAGTTCGAGCGGACAATTAAGGTGCTCAAGGACATGTTGAGAGCTTGTGTTATTGATTTTGACAGTCATTGGGATCAACACTTACCATTGGCAGAGTTTGCGTACAATAATATTTTTCATTCGAGTATTGGCATGGCGCCTTTTGAGGCTTTATATGGTAGGAGATGTAGATCTCCGATTGGCTGGTTTGATGGGTTCAATGTTTGACCTTGGGGTACGAATCTGTTGAGAGAGTCCCTTGATAGAGTGAGAGTTATTCAGGCCAAGCTTTTGGTAGCTCAGAGTCGGCAGAAGATGTATGTGGACCGGAAGGTCCGAGATCTAGAGTTCTTATTGGTGACCCGGTTCTATTGAAGATTTCACCCATAAAGGGTGTTATGAGGTTTGGGAAGAGAAGCAAGTTGAGCCCCAGGTATATTGGCCCATTTGAGATCGTTGATCGTGTAGACGATGTTGCTTATGAGTTAGCCTTGCTGCCAAGTTTGGCGAGAGTTCATCCAATTTTTCATGTTTCTACATCTTTGAAGAAGAACAATGTCGACGGTACTTACATTATTCATTGGGATTCGATATTGCTTGATGAGAATTTGACCTATGAGGAGGAGCCTATTGCGATCTTGGATAGGCAGGTTCAAAAGTTGAGGTCCAAGCAGACTTCTTCTATGACGGTACAATGGAAGCATCGTCTGGTTGAGGAGGCTACTTGGGAGACTGAGTCCGACATGCGTAGCCAATATCCCAAGTTGTTCGCTGATTCAGGTACTTCCCCACTTTTTTCCTTTCTTCGCTCGAGGACGAGCGATGGTTTAATTGGTACTGATCTAATGACCCGTTTGGTCGTGATAGTCTTTCTGGCACTTTCGCCCCTTTCCAAGCTTGGTAAGCTCACTTTTGACCCAAGAGGACCCATTGACATGCTTTTCAAGGTGTCTAGATTCTATTCGGGTGACTTTTTGTGAAATTTAGGCTTAAACCGAAAAAAGAGTCGACTCAAAGTTGACTTTTGGATAAACGGACCTTTTTTGAAAATCCGTCAATTCTGAGAGGTCAGATGGCCTTTTAGAGTGTATATAACTGGTTCGGTTCCCAATGCACTCGGATGCATTTTTCAGACATGGGTTGGGAAGTTGTAATTGAGGCATCGAGGTTGACTTGGTTAACAAGACCTCCGTTGGGAATTCCAAGGCCACGAGTGCGTTCGTAGCGTGTTTTTATGTGTGTATGTGTATGCGGTTTGTGAGTAGATGACCTCTGGAGTTAGTCAAGATTTCGTTTGAGCTTGAGATAATTTTTGGATTTCTGGTACTAGTGTCCGTCAGGGTGGCACCAGTACCGTCCCAGAGGCACCGCCATTGCGGTGGGATAGTCGCTGGGGTGGCCAAGCTCTATTTTGTCCTGACCATCCTGACGGTCTGAGTGGACATAGGGACGGCACCGTCGGGGCTGTCCCGATGCTTCTGTATCGGTATCGGACCTGTTATATTCATTAAGTGTGTATTAAAAGCCCTTAGTCTATCATTTATTACCATTCCGAAAATTGAGCTCGTGGGAACTATTCTAGAGGATTCTTGGTGGTATGTCTTTCTAATCTCCTTGCTAATTCATTATTCCTAATCATCTGTCACACCCCAACCTTCGTCAGGGTGTGACGGGCACCCGACTCTCATCAGAGTCAAGCGAACCCTTAAACGTCCACCCAATTTTTTTTTTTTAAAACAAGAATTGAAAGTTGTAAATGAAATACCAAAATCGACACGTAGCTCGAGATATCTCAAACCTGATATATAGATACATACAACATAAAACAGGGCGAGCCAAAGGCCTCGCCATTTACGTACAACAAAATAACGGCCGACAAGGCCAAACAAGAACCATGACTCCCACGCTGTTGCAGACTTCTATAGAGTATAACTCGTACAATATATAAAGCTATACCAAAACGGGGGCCCCCGGGAGGTTTCGCTCCCGGGTATCTCCTTCTAAGGGGGGTCCCCCCGGGGGTCCCCAACTGGGGGGCATGGGACCCCAAAAAAGGGGGGCTAATATGTCCGAAATGT
>NW_026722756.1:0-12871 GCF_029784015.1 Lycium ferocissimum | reverse complement strand
GCCTTTTCATATATATAGTTTGTGTCCAGATAACCCGAGACCTTTGATATTTGATGCGTATAAGCTATCCGTATGTGTTTTTGTTCGACGAACGTGTTCGGGGTGCCCGGCACTAGTCGCGGCCTACTTGGTCGGGTCGTGACAATGGGGCCGACACTTAGAGTTCCAAATTGGCGATTAGTATTCTCGGTCCCATGACAGGTGTAATAAGATTCGGCAAGCGGGAAGCTTAGCCCGAGATATATTGGGCCTTATCGTATTGTCCGTAAGTAGGCAAGCTCAATAATTAGGACCTACCATTTGATCCGGAAGCAAAGACACCCGTTGTTTCATGTCTATGCTTCGCAAATGTATTGGTAACCCTTTTCTAGAGTATTCCCCGTGGATGATGTCCAGGTAACGGAGGAATTATCTTATGAGGAGAACCCTATAGCTATACTTGATTATATTAACTGGTGGATGAGACTATGTGTTATCGTAATAAAAGAGACTCCCCTGAAATCTTTGTAAGACCTTGTGAGGCTAGTTTGACATTCGAGGACGAATGTTTTAAAGGGGGGAAGGATGTTATATCCCGTATTTTATTACGACGGAGTATTCGTAAGCCAAACGACATAAATCCAAGGATAAGATTATTTTTGGATATGAGACAAGGACTTTAATCCCCGATATAAATATGGCACGACTTGTTTGCAATTTCCATTAGTGTAGAAATATTAATGGAGATTAGGATTAATTAAACATGATTAAATTATTAAGTGGGGATTAGTGATTAATTATGATTAATTAGCCTAATTAGACCATTAAGTGGGCCCCACAACACATGGATGAATATGATTGGTCCATGAAGGATAAATGGGACACATGTCAAGGGCTGACATGTGTCACCACTATGGAGGACATATATATATATATATATATATATATATATATATATATATATATATATATATATATATATATATATATATCAAAGATGACTAGGCTATTCATTTTCAACCACAAAAATGATGAAATTCTAGAGAGTAGGAGCTCTCGCCACGGTCGTCGTCCATGGAGAGCTCCAACTCTTGTGTTCAAATTATAATTTCCAAGGCTTTTCAATCATTTGGAAGATCATCCATAACGTGGAGTAGCCATGGGAATAGCAAGAACAAGTATTATTTCAATTCACCAATTCTAGCCAAGTTGAGAAGTCAAGTTGCTAAGGTAAGGGCTGATCATGTTCTATATGTTTTAGTAAGGATTTGGGCTTTTTGTAACTTGATAAATGTGAATGAAAGGTATAAAATTGTGTATGTTGACGTTGGAAAGTTGTCCAAGCCGTGTAGGGGCTGTTTTAGGAGAAAAGGGTGAATTGATTTTACTTAGTATTTGGTTGTTGTTATTATGGATTTTGAAATGAGAATAAAGGTATTTAATGGTTCACGTTGGAGTTGTAATTGTTTGTGGGTTGTTGTAAAAGTTAATATGGAATTAGTATAGTTTCTTGCATCTAAATGGATAATGTTGTTAACGTGTTGTGTTGTTCTTGTTAAGCTTGGAAGATTAAAAGTAATTGAGATTATATGTTGTGTGGTGTGTTGGTTGGGCTATTGCAAGGTTGTTAGATGAAAATGTTACGACTATGAATCATTAAGAGTAACTTGAATATGTAATAGTCGTATGTCGTGTCATGTTTTAATATTGTAAACACGGGCTGTTTTGGAGTGTGTACTTCGGCTGCCCCGAATGTCCTCGAGTTATGTTTGGATAGTCTCGGGTTGATACTTGAATGTAGGATTAGTGATGTTGGCTTGGTTGTATGTAGTTGGTTTGAATATAAGCGAAGCGTCGTCTAATTATCTCGAAAGGAATTATTAACATTAGGATACGTTTTGAATCTCTTCGTAAGTTTAATCGTAGTTCTGACGTCTTAATATAGGTTGAGATACTATTCGGCAGCGTATACGTGTTGTGCTTGCGAGTAAACGCTAAAGGTATGTAAAGCCTATCCCTTCTTTCTTTTTGGCATGTCTTAGATGTAAGTAAGATACGATATGAGCTTTGGGGTAACTCTATTCATAAGTTCCGAGCATGTTTATGATTCTTATTCACTTCTCGATATTAGAATTTTAATATAGTCGAGCTATTGTCCTCGAGTCTTTTTGTATGATTGGATCGTAAATGATGCATAAAGGTTCCTATTCTTAAAGGATTCTATAATGAATAATGTCCATAACTTTTATAAACCGACCTTGGATTAACTTAATACATGTCTATTATCCCCGAGGTCTTATTTTGATATAGTTCATAATGATATTCAAAGAGTACTGAACATGACTATCGTCCTCATACTCGAGCGTTGATTAGTCTACTTATCTATTGAGTCTCAAAAGATGATTTATATGCTTATGATTACTCGCTACTCTGTTTGTGCATTCTGTTGTTACATATTTCACCGAGTCCCTCACTGTAGGCCTGACAAAAGATACATATATTATGGTGTTATGCTCGTGAGTTAAGTGCCGTGGTTTTGTTAAGTGCCGTGATACGTAGTTGCGTGATACGGAGTTATGCCGGTGTTCGGAGTATGCTGTGTTATGGCGCCAAAGAAAGGCGACCATGTTCACCGAGTCCTATAATGGGGTGGATATGATATATGATATTTATATGCATGATTTGTGCTTCAAAGGCAAGCATTTTGGTATTATGGTTATTGTATTCATTTTCTGTACTTCTTATCTCGGTTATAATCTTGTTTACTGTATTTCATGCTTTATATACTCAGTATATTTCGCATCGACCCCTTTCTTCTGGGCCGCTTCATGCTCGGCAGTACGGGGATACTCGATTTGGTGATTCTTCAAAGATGGACTTCTATCAACAGCCTGAGTGCTCCGTTGTTCCGGAGCCTAGACTTTGGCACATATCTATTATTATATGTATATGTTTATCCAAAGGCACGACGGGTCTCGTCCCGTCATATGTTACCGTTGTCACTCTTAGAGTTCCGTAGACATATGTGTGTGGGCTTGTATGTAGTCACGTTAGTCGTGTATATATGACGTATGTTTCGGGGACGTTCCATTCGTAGTGGTGGCAGCCTTGTCGGCTTGCATATACGATATGATTTGGGATATCAGAGGTAGTGGCAGCCCTTGTTTCGCTTGCGTGTATATAGTCGGGGCGTTCCTACATGTTATGATAGCCTTGTTTCGGCTATGTACGATGTTATCTCGTTGAGAGTCGTAACCCTCAGGAGCTGGTTGTCGTGGATACGTACATATATATATGACAATTTTGAGACGACGTCCTGCCTTTTTATATAAGTTCCCTATTATGCTAGTTATGGGTCGATTACGCTAATGCGTGTGTATACGAGTGTCCACGGCACTAGTCGCCTATGGGGTTGTGTCGTGTGATGTATGTACACGGATACGCAATAGAAATGGAATGTCCCTATGAAAGCAAGTAAGTGCCGTGACGATAATGCTATTATCTCCCATCCTATGTTATTTCATATGTTGTCTATTATGCTTTCATATTGATATTGATCATGCTTTACATACTCAGTACACTCTTCGTACTGACGTCCTTTTGTTTGTGGACGCTGCATCACGCCTTTAGGGCTGTGGAGACGACTTCGATCCGTAGCTATATTTCTCGGTGACTACATACCGGAGCTCGATTTCATTCGTGAGTCGCACGTATAGATTCTTTTGTGTACATATTTATGGGCACGGCGGGGTCCTGTCCCGCCTATATGATATGACATGCTCTTCTTAGAGGCTCGTAGACATGTGTATATGGTTAGGTATACTTGGCCTTGTCGGCCTATATTTTGGGATAATATTTTGTTAGCCTTGGTTTCGCTTATGTACATTTATACGGGATAGATATTGATGATATAAGTAAATTGTCACCCAATGAGATTAGAATGATGATGAATGAAAATCATGATTTAGCTATGTGGCTCACCTAGAAATGATGTGAAAGTATGTTAAGAGGTGCCCAGGTGGGATAGCACCGGGTGCCCGTCGCTGCCCTCTGGTTGGGTCGTGACATTAAGGAGACCCAAAAGGTATGTTAAGGCTAAACCCTTTCTTTCTAAATGTATGATTCTTTTCTTACGAACCCATTCATGACTTCTATAATATCCTTGTCCCCCAAAAGCTAGAAGTCTATGATTCCCAAAGGTCTTATGTTGCTAAAAAAGATGTTTTCTATGATGATAATGAAGATGATGATGATTCCATTTTTGGAGATTCCAAAGCTTACGGTTTTGATGCTATTATGAGATTATTGAGTTTATTTCATGATTTTCCTGATTTCATTCATTGTTGTTGATCTCACCTTATGTTACTTGTTCCTTCAAGGTGAGATATAGTGATAATGATTGTTCAATAACATAAATCGGAGGTTACCGACCTTACGTCACTCCGATAAGGTATTAGCTTTTATTTGGGCTCTCATGCATGCTACTTATACTATATATGTATATTATATATGTATATATGGGGTATGGGGAAAGGCGAGGCGTTTTATATGCATAACCACCTAATCAGCTGGCATATTATGATATCGCCCCTGACACGGAATGCCCGGACGAGGGATATATGGTTAAATGGATCGGGTCGTTCGATCCTCAGCAACATATGTAATGATGATATGATATATAGATCGGGCTGCATGCTCCACAACACTATTATGTTATATATGTATGAAAAAAAAAAATTTTAAAAAGAAAGCTAGGCATGCACGGTATCCGCCTAAGAGGAATTCAGATGTACAGGTTATCTCTCTATTTCATGTTTTGTTCCCCATCTCTTGTTCTGTTGCTATTCATGCCTTACATACTCAGTACATTATTCGTACTGACATCATTTCTTGTGGACGTTGCGTTCATGCCCGCAGGAAAGCAGGGGTAACAAATATGATCCTTAGTAGCTTCATCAGCGGAGTCTCAAGAGCGCTCCATTTGCTTCGGAGCCACCGTCTGTTGGTATTACTCTTTGTATATGTGTATACTTGGGCATTGGAGTCCTGCCCCGTCTTTATGGATTCCTATAGTCTATCTAGAGGCTCGTAGACAGATGTATGTAGCTAGATGTCCCATAACCTTATTAGTTCATTTTGTCATATAATATTATGGTAGCCTTGTTGGCTTGTGTTTATGGTCATAGCTGTTGATGATTATATAGATATGTGTTAATATCTTATGATATATGCCCTTATAGAATATGATACCCATGAGCTAGCTTTGTGGCCCATCTGGGAATGATTATGATATGTACATCCGTAGGTGCTTCGTAGGCCGGGCTTCCGGTGCCCGCCATAGCCCTCTCGGTCGGGGTCAGCGACAAAAGTTTTATCGCAAGTCATTCCCTGGGTATGTCTTCGAGCGGTGTCCAAAGAAAGTCTTGTTTATGCGTGTAAAGCGTGTCACGCTTATAAACAAGAGGCTGCAGGGCATTTTGGAATAATTCACCTTCTTTCTCATCTTAGATGGTGCGATAGAGCTATATTATCAGGATTTCCTTTTTCCTAATCGCGTACTATGATTTCAGCGATGCCAATTAAGAGAAAAGCAACAGCGGCCCAAAAGGGCAAAATAGCTGCCGGAAGGAGCACTGAGCAAGAGCCGCCGACAGATATAAAGGAGGGTGAGTCTCATAATGAGGTTCCATCTTGGACCTCTCATACTCCACCCGACTCAGAGGAGCATGAAGGGGCCTCAGCTCCAACTCCGATAGCCCCAGTTCCTCCATCAGATGCCACAGGCCAAGAGATGAGATAGGCCATCTTTTTTTTCCGACCCAATTAGTAGCCGCTCGTGCTCACCCAGTGGTATAGGCCACGGTGAAAGGAGTCAGAGAAAGAGAGTTAGGTCTTTAGGGTTTGATAGTGAGTTCAGAGGTGGCCCAAGGCAGCAGTTCTCTAAACGCTCAACTCATTCAGTAACTAGTGCTCCGCCATAATTTCCTGGACCCAGAGTTAACAGACCCGCTCATTTTTGTCACGACCCAACCCCGTAGGCCGTGACTAGTGCCCGAGTTGGGCACCCAAACGCATTCATCGAACCCGAATCACACACACTGTTTACGCGCATACAAATATCAAACGCCGTCTCAAACACATCTCAAACCCATTCATATATATATATATCGAAAGCCGACAAGGCTAACGATGGCGCATCGGCCCAAAACATATAATATACAAACACATCTGTACCGGATAGGCACATAACCCACATATACGTCTGCACAGCCCTAAACAAACCAACAGAATCATATGACGGACAGGGCCCCGCCGTACCAACACACACTCACATATGCAACGAACGAGTATATACCAAGATATAGGCTCCGGATAAAAGGAGCACCCAACACAAACAGATAGGTCTCCTAAACCGGCGGATCGCCAAACCGGGCGTACGTACTGCGGCATGAAACGCACCCCAAGAAAGTGGGGTCGCATTTAAATATGTACTGAGTATGCAAAGCAGAAAATACAGTAAATAAATCTGAGTCACACTCAAAACAGAAGTACCGAAAGTAAGTACATTTCCAAAATGCCAAATGTTTATTTTCAAAATAGAAAGCATGCAAAGAAAGCACGTAAAATATGGTCGCCCACCCGTCGATGGCGCCATAACACAAAGATAACACCGTAAGGTTTCAAATCTCACAACCCCGAACGTAACACATCATCACAACACATCATAAGCCATATCACAAAGATAACTCCATAAACGGAACCCGGCCCTATGGCGAGGTCTCGGGAACCGTAACACAAGATAACACCGGAATATATCATAGTGCGCACGACAACATAACCGACCCGGAACCGTGAAAGATGTACCAACAACACGCACGAGCAGAGTCGTGAGTAACCATATGCATAAAATCGTTATCATAAGTTCAAAAAGTAAGTAAAACCATACTTATGTTATGGCATTTTCGCATATGTTGGTTGAAATAATTGTGACTTGTATGTTATAAGTCGATTTCTTGATTCTAGTCAAATGCTTATGTTGTGTGTAAAAATTTATTGGGGTAAGTGTGTGAAGGTTGAGGGCAAATATGAAAGAAATTAGTTTGGAAATTACAAAAACCGTGGTTATTGGGCCAAGAAAAATTGGAAGAAAAAATTGAGTACATGTCAACCCGGTGGGCCCGCCTATGGAAAACATAGCAAGATACAACCTCAAGTCCATGATTAAATTAAATCATGTTGTGTTGTTGTGACATCAAATGTAAAATCTTTTTGAAAACCAATTTTATAAAGAGAATTCTCCAAAATTCAAGAATATTTTCTCACATCAACATAAATACAAGAGAAGAGCGAATCATAGACATGAAGAGAAGAGAATTTCCTCGAGGAAATCGCATCGTAGCCTATGTACAAGAAGAAAAAAAAAGAAATTTTTTTTTGTCCAATTTTTGTTGTAATCCAAATCAAACATATCTCGAATGAATTCTTACATAACATCAATAAACACCAACGTCAACCAAGCATTTAGAATTCATTTCCAACAAGTTACAGAAATACGCTCTCCGATTTTCGCATGTTCGGAAAATTTTGAAATAATTGTGACTTGTAATGTTATAAGTCAATTTCTTGATTCTAGTTAATATGTTTATGTTGTTCTATGGAAAATTTATTGGGGTAAGACGTCGGAGAAGGCCGAGGGCAAATTTGGAATTTTGGAATTAGTTTCGAAATTACAAAATGAGTTTTTAAATTGGGCCAAGAAAATTTGAACAAAAATTGGAGCCCAACCATGAAAATGGCCTTGGCATGTTAAATGGTCACATGCCAACCATGTGACACATCAAGTAAAGGGATATATATATAAAAGGTCTAGAAAATTCAAGAAAAATAAAACAAAGAAGAGGAAGACAAAGAGAAGGAGAAATTCGTAAGTGTGGAAATTCCACCCTCCAAATCTTGATCCAAAAATTATTGTTTGGTAATAATCCTACTAATTCAAGGTTCCTTAACAACTTGGTGTATTGGTTTGGAAGAAGGAGGACTTGTTTCATCATGTGTGTTTGTGAAGAAGATTAAAGAAATAAGAATTTATTGTTGTTATGCTATGAAGGTTTGCTTGATTATGTAGGAATGAGTAGAAATTATAAAAATATGGAATTTGGATAAGTATGCAAGAATGTATGTGTGTCATTGTTAGATAGTGTGAGTTGAATTTTATGTTGCAATTTAGTTATGGATATGGTGTAAATCATATTGGAGATGAAAGTAAAATGAATTTGGTTGAATTGAAAATATTGAAGTTGGCCGTGAGCCATGGATAGATTGGAGTGGTGATGAATTATGTTGTTTAATATGTTAGTTATGTTGTTGTGATTCTTGTAATGTGAATAAAGGCAAAATGATGTAAGTTCGCCTTGAAATGAAATGTAGGAACCTATGTTGTCTTAGCATGATTTTATGGAATTATGGAAATGAAATGGTTAAGGTGGTAAATTGTGAGTAATGTTGATGAATTTGGAAGATGGAAATGTATTATAAATTTGTATGTTAAAGATTGGAAGAATTGAGTAAGTTGTGGCTTTGGTGGAAAATTGGCATAATTTGTATATCTTGTATATATAGTGTAGAAATGTTATGATATGTCTCCGAATGGTATTGTAATGAACTTGATGAGTAATGAATGTGAAAATATTGGATTTGAATTGGAAATGCGAAGTTGGAATGAGGGTTATGACCTTATGTTGGAAAAATGACCAAATAGGTTATATTGTGTTGTATTGTGATTATTGATATTTTTGTTGGGTTGTTGTTGGTTGATTGAGCCGAGTTGAATCTCGGGGTGTCATCTTTATAGGGGAAATGCGCGAAATTTCGGTAGCTAAATATTTAACCAAAGTTGAAATATTAAACTTGCATGAATAGTAACCGGTAAAGATGACCATTTGCGATTTTCGGCGAAACGGAATCAAGATTTGACGAGCGCAAGGCATAACAAAGGTATGTGGGGCCTTCCCTATTCTTTCTTGGCATGTTCCGAGCATACTAGGCTTGAAAGCGGACTTGATTGCGCTCCCGCGTCTCATAATACAAGATTGAAAATAGCGTCAAATTGTTCAAGACAATTGAACTCGTTCCTTCACAACTTATCGTCGAAATGGTTTGTATGCATGAAACCTTCCCTAATGGACCCGGACTGTTCCAAACGCTCATAACTGATTTCATAAAGTCTATGATCCATAAATTATGTCCGCCGCCTCGACCTGACCCGAGGTGGGCCCACAGAATCCGAGACCTCTTACTATGATTTTAATTGATTTATTTCTGTATAATGTTAAAGAAATCTTTTGATTATGGTACCGTGTCGAACGATGAATATGATGAGTCCACGATATGCTTTGACATGTGTTATGATTCTAGAAACATGATTTGAAGTAAGTAATCTTGCCGTCCCCAAAAGAGCATACATATACATATACGATTATTGTCCGATTTTCTTGAAGCGATATGTCATCCGTTTTGTTCCGTTTGCTTAAGAACAACCATTCCGAATCTCTTGTAAGCCCCATGATATATTTGCTACGTCCGAATAGTCTCAAAACTCGATTTGACATAATCCGTCATGGCATTCGAAAGGTACGATTATGACTATTTATGTGATTCGTTTATTGAGTCCGGACTTATATGCATACGTTTCTCGCATTACTCGTTCGTGCAAGTTATGATATGTCTATTCACCGAGCCCGGCCAGGATATGTTCTCGTGCGGTTTCGTGCACTATTCACCGAGTCCCTCGTACTTGCGGGCGGGACACGTTATTTGTACGATTGTGACGTGATGATACGGATGGCGGCCGGATGGCACATGATTATTATCCACCGAGACCCGCAAGATGTACGGACACGTTATGTATACATAATATATATATGTATGAGTCTGACATGCATGATCCTATATTACCGAGTCCCTTAATAAAGGGCCGGGACACGTTATGTGCGTATTTGGCATAAGATGATGTTATATATGATTTCATCTACCGAGTCCCTTATCGTAGGGCGGGGTACACGACACATGTTCATGTGACATTATGTGATTTGTTATGCATTGCTTATCTTTTGGCATTATGTCTCCCGAGGTCTCGACAAGGTATAGTCTTTTGTATTTCGTATTCCAGCTAAAGCTCCGCCTCGTTATATTTTTATATTCATGTCCCCGATTATGATTATGCTTCTTCATCGTTCCGCTTTTACATACTCGTACATTTTCCGTACCGACCCCTCGTTCTTTCGGGGGCCGTGTTACATGCCCACAGTGCGTACGCACCGCGAGATACACCACCACCTTTAGGATATCGGTTCCGCGTTGGAGAGTGCTCCATTTGACCCGAGCCGATATTTTTGGTATATGTCTTCTCGTTGTTCGTTTGCTTTGTACATATGCTTATTGGGTACGGCGGGCCCCCGTCCCGTCTTCTCGATTCTCGATCCGTACGTGTAGAGGCCTCGTAGACATAAAGAGTGGGTTATGGTCCTATCCGTAGAGTTTATGTATGTATTATGTGTTTGGGCGGTTATCCACCGCGGCACCCTTGCTCACGCTCGCCTATACATGTGTATATGAATATGTTGGCCCCGCGCGGCCTTTGCCGGTATTTTTCGAGTGTGTTAATTTTTGGTTAGTACGAAAACAGGAAACTCTGCCCAAATTTTTTTTTTCTAAATATGTAAGTTACCGTTTTGGCTTCCGGTACGTAAGTGGTGCCCGCCCGGGCGCTAGTCGCGGCTCACGGGCCGGGTCGTGACAAGCATCGAAAATAGACCAACCCCGAGAATCTAACTCGGCCAAATTCAACAACACAACAACACCAACAATCATTCCAACAATATCCATAATCAATTCAAACACATTTGAACATTAATAATCCTTCTCCACACATTCCAAAAATATTCCGATTATGCTTACTACGACTACATACATACAAACCAACATGTAATCAAACTAACGCACATTCAATTATCAATCCGAAACCATTCACACAATACTCAAGAACTCTTTAAATAATTCATACAATATTTCCAACAATCCAACAAACACTCCATTCCACCCGAAATGATCCCCAAACCCGAGAACCTCAACTCTAATACATTCCTCGATTTCAAATCGTGATTTGCTCCAACAATCCATACTCTAACCATGACATTTCCATAAACATAAAAATTACACTAAATACACAAAATCTTCCAAATCAGCCCATAACACTTACCATACCAATTTGAATCATTAAACTCTTATTTCCAACATAGAATCCACATAACAACAACAACCAAAATTCCAAGAAAACTAATTCATTTCTTGACACCCATAAGAGGCCATATTCGGCCAACACACTTACATACATACCTCATGATTTTCATTCATTTCAACACTCTACAATAACCAAACATGCTAACAAAATTTAGTTCATCACCTAGACACACAACACACATACACACGGCCAAACACCATGGTACACGGCTCAACTTCATCATGCTATATCTCATGAATTTCATCCATATCAACATAAAACAACACACATAAACCTTCCATAACTCATAAAACAAGATTAGAATTTACCTTTCTTCACAACTCCTCAACTTGTCCAAAGTTGGCCAAAGATGAAAACGAACAATCCAACGCTTGAAACAACAACTCCACGTTACTAAGCACCCTCCAATTAGTAGATTTTCTTAGAAGAAATAATTTTGGGATGGCTTAATCTTGGTCTTGAAATTCCTCTTGGCCGAATGGTTGGGGGTTTTTGCTCTCCAAGTTTCTTGATATTTCCTAAGTCTTGAGATGATGAATAAATGGTCCCTTTAGTCATCCCTTTTTTACATATAATAGCCAACCATGTGACCATGCCCCACTCCAAAGGTGGCCGGCCACATGGCCTTGTTTTACTCCCTCCTTTTTTTTCAATAATTGGCCACTTTCAAATATTCCATCTTTGGTCCCAATTTTTTTCCTAAATGATCCATGTCAATAAAATCATACACACTTAGGTCTTATGACAAAATCGAAGGTCACACGTCCCGACTTCGCACCCCGGAATGGTCCTGACCTTAACTTATCATAGTTAACCCGAATCGTCCCGTCGTTCAAAATACGGGATGTAACACACTTCCCCACACGACCTTTATTACATAGTTCTAGGGCAAATCGGGGTCTTAACAAATTTTTCGAAAAATTTTTCATAGCGAGTCCCACTCCGATCTAAAGGGGTCGTCTGCCCCCCTGTCTATATGGTCTGCCGTCTTAGCCATCCAGATTCCCTATATTCGCCTTTCGCCTGAATATATGGCTATCTCTAGTGGTTCTATTGATTCGGGTTTTTACCTTACTTTTACCAACACGCAGAAGAAGAAGATCACGTAATATAGTAGAATATAAGTCCATCAATACACATAATCATCAAGAAAAGATTAATAATATACCTGGGTCCGCGTTTGGTGGTGCCTCTCCCGGGGTCCGCCGACTAGCCGTGAGCGTATATGCGGCGGCTCGAAGGACCGCTAAAATCGAACCCCCGCCTCTCGCCGCCGCGCCGCCGGTGCGCCGGCATACGCGCGGCCGCAGGCGCACGACCGAAGGAGTAGATGACGACGAACTGCCAACCGATCCCGCTTCGCCGTGGCCGCACCACCAGAACCGCCCACCCACCTGACAATCTCGCATACACCTCCGCGCTCGCAAGAAAACAGCCCCCGTAGCCCCAAAAGCCCCCCCCGGGGCGATTCCCCCCAATATTAACACCCGGGGCCCGGGGGCTTGGGCCCCCATCGGGGGCCCTACTCGCCCGGGGACCCGAGGCTCGGGAAATCTTGTTTTCCCCGGCCGGGTTTCCCCGCCATCAAATCGC
>NW_026722755.1:0-7126 GCF_029784015.1 Lycium ferocissimum | reverse complement strand
TTATGATATAACCTTCATCCCGAACCCGAGCCTCAAAATTGCTCAGTGCGTTCGCGCCTCGTATTGGCACATTCGCGCTGTGTTGGCCCTTGGCCTTCTGCGCGTTCGCGCCACTCCCTGGCGCGTTCGCGCAGACCATTTTCCTGGTCTGCCAGCCCAACTTGTAACGTCCATATCTCCTTACCCCGATGTCCTATTGAGGAGCTGTTTATTGCGCTGGAAACTAGACTTCCCGAATTTCACTTTAGACTTTTGTTTCACTTCAAACTCTTAATATACTAAAACATATTCTTTCTTCTAGTTGACCAAAATTTTCATACCAAACCTTGCCCAACTTTCCTTCAAAGCCTCAGAAGCTTAATCTCCTTATTTCACTGGTTTTCCAATCCCCCTATAACCTGTTACGCGAACTCGAACTCTTATAATCGTAACATGAGCACCTATGATCTTGCATCTTCTAGACAATAACTCCGATGTCTGTAATTGAATAGCTAATACCTAACGAATCTCAAAGTACAGAAACTACGGGGTGAAAAGTTATGGTAAATTTATTTTCGTTGTGATTTACGTGGTTGTAATGCTTGACATCTTGGTAATTTGATTGTGATTGTTCTTGGTTGACTTGCTGTGATTTATGGATATTCATGACTGTTGACTGGCTTGTTTTATTCTATTGATTTTACGAAATATGCATGATACTAATCTTAGTCGGCCTATGATATCTACACGTACATAGTGTTTGTACTGATACTACCTTGCTGCATTCTTTGAGTGCAGATTTTGATACAGAGACCGTTCCTCGTTCTCACATTTAGTGTGGAGGATAATTGTTGACATATTTTAGGGTGAGCGTCTTCCCAAGCCTGGCTGACCGAGGATCTTCTTGTTATGATGTCTTTTCGTACTCTGGACATTATGGATTACTAAATTGTTAGACTTCAGATTCTTAGACATGTTTTAGCTTGGAGTCTTGTATGATGACTTTCGAATTTTGGGGATTGTAATAGTTAGAACTTTCACACTTGTTTCAGTATTTTATGGCATGACTTACTTAGTTTATTTTGATGCCTGAATGAGTATAATCGTTTGACTTGTTTAATATAAAATCAGACTTGAATGGATAGGTGTCTTATGTGTTGGTTCGCCCACCAGATTTAGTCAGCGCCGCCATGGCGGGTTGGGTCGTGACAAAGTTAGTATCAGAGCTTTAGGTTCGTCGATCTCATCGTACAAGGACATGTCTCGCAGAGTCTTTTAGATTGGTACGGATACGTCTGTACTTATCTTCGAGAGGCTGCTGGACACTAGGAAAACTCCCTTTTCTTTCTTCTTTCGTGCTACTTGATTCCAATTGGTATCTGCTGATTTAAATTGGTATCTGACTATCCTTCATTCTCTCGCAGATGGCGAGAATACGTGCCGCAGTAGCTAGAGGTAGAGAAACTGGAAGAGGGGCGGCCCCAGCTGGGGCCGGCATCCCAGTGGTTGACCCCGTGCCTCCAGTGATTCCGAATGAGGTAGCGGGAGACAACAAGCACCACGCAGCCAGAGTACCGGGCCCACCGCAGCCGTAGTCGCTCCGAGCATACCGTATGCTATGGCACAAAGCACATTGGGCTGTACGGGTTAGCACAGTCGGAGCTATACCGCCGGGTCCAGCAGTAGGACGCGTAGTGGTAGCGGCCCCATATCCGGCATGTGCCAATGGTGCTCGGGGGTTCAGCATGCAGCAGCGGTGGCACCTCGCTCGGATGAGGTTTGGAGTTTTAAGGCCTTCCCGAGGCTACCAGGCCGTTGATGACCGGTGAAGAACATGATCTCGTTTTGAGGTTCACTAAAATGAAGCCTCTTGTGTTTTATGGTACATCGAGTCCGAGGACACATATGTGTTCATCATCGATCGTCATGAGAGGCTCCATAAGACGGGGGCCGTGGATAAGTACAGGTAGAGTTTGTGACCTTTCTAGTTCTTGGGTGATGCCAAGCTTTGGTGGAGGGCTTGTGGGAGTGTAGGGCTGTACCGGTCTCCTCCATTGACTTGGGTTCGCTTTTACTCGTGCTTCCGGAGAAGCACGTTCGCGACCGAGGACCGAAGGAAGGATGAATTCTCTACTATTGGTCAGGGGAACTCGTCGGTTGCTGTGTATGAGTCTTGTTTCCACTTCCTTTCGTTATGCTCTTCGCCTGTCGCCACCGAAGGGGAGAGGATACGACGATTCGGAAGGGGTTGAACACCGACCGACTCAGCTATTTCCGTTCTTCAACTTGTAGCCACCGGGCTTCCTTTTCAAAGCATAGTGAGCATGTCCGTATCGTTAAGATTGGATTACGAGAGTTATACAAGGCAAGTCGGGAAGAAGGCCCGTAAGGGTGGATGTTTCCGAACCCCTTCTCGAGGGGTTAGAGTTCGCAGTATATTCGGTGGCGTCCGGTTCACCACGATGTGTGTCACCGGGGGCCCATCGTGCAAATTATTAGGCTTCCGGTCGAAGATGGTGGCTAATCGTTCATCGCTCGTTCGCCGGCCTACATCGGATCGTGCTTGCTTCGAGTGTGGTGAGATAGGCATATTAAGAGGTATTGCCCGTACTTAGAGCGTCAGTAGTGAGCAAGGTGGAACTCGCAAGACGTACCCCAAGCTCCATTTGCACCAGATCGAGGGGGTAAGGATCGCGCATTGGTAGGGCGGGATGGCCACACCACGGGTAGGGTTGGTGCCCAGCCTAACCGAGGTGGTCCTCAGCAAGCAGGGACGATGCCACCGACAGGCGGGGCTCGACTAGTAACGGTAATCGCGTAGCACAAAGGCACGGCCATTTGTACGCCTTCCTGCAGACCGAGGGCGAGGCCTCCGGGCGTTTATCACGGTGTACTATCTCTGTTTATGACCATATGGCTTCTATTTTGTTTGACCCGAGTTCTACTTTTTCCTATGTATCTACCTATTTTGCTGTGGGTATGGATATGATGTGTGATACTCTTGATACCTCTATTTTTGTGTCTACTCCTGTAGGGGATTCTGTGGTAGTGGATAATGTCTACCCTTCGTGTGCAATTTCTTTTATGGGGTATAGTACTTGGGTAGATTTGGTGATCTTAGACATGGTAGACTTCGATGTTATTTTGGGTATGAGTTGGTTGTCCCCACATTATACTATACTTTATTGCCATTCTAAGATTGTTACAATAGCCATGCCCGGGGCATCCAGACTCGAGTGGAAGGGTAACCTTAGTCCCCTCCCTAAGAAAGTAATATTTTTTGTTCGCTCTAGGAAGCTAGTAGAGAAGGGTTGTTTAGCTTATCTGGCACATATCTGTGACACCAGTGCAGATACTCCATCTCTTGATTCGATTCCAGTGGTACGCGAGTTTGCGGATGTGTTCCCCGTGGACTTGCCTGGTATGCCATCGGATCGTGACATTGATTTAACCCCAGGGACTCGTCCTATCTCCATCCCACCTTATAGGATAGCACCAGTAGAACTCAGGGAACTGAAAGAGCAGTTGCAATATCTTCTGAGTAAGGGGTTTATTCGCCTGAGTGCCTCTCCGTGGAGTGCTCCTGTGCTGTTTGTTAAGAAGAAGGATGGGTCAATGCGTATGTGTATTGATTGCCGTCAGCTGAATAAGGTAACTGTTCGAAACAAGTATCCCATTCCCCGTATTGATGACTTGTTTGATCAGTTACAGGGAGCTTCTGTGTTCTCCAAAATCGATTTAAGGTCAGGGTACCATCAGTTGAAGATTCGGGCAGAGGATGTTCCTAAAACTGCTTTTCGGACCAGGTATGGGCACTATGAGTTCTTGGTTATGTCATTTGGGCTTACAAATGCCCACCGCATTCATAGATTTGATGAATGCTATGTTTACGCCTCTTTAGACTCATTCGTAATAGTGTTACCGATGATATCTCCGGTGCACTCTAGGAGTAAGGAAGAGCATGAGAAGCATTTGAGAATTGCTCTTGAAGTATTGCGAGGGAAGGAATTGCATGCTAAATTCTCCAAGTGTAAATTCTGGTTGTCTTTTGTGTCTTTCTTGGGGCATGTTATTGTCACGACCCAAACTGATGGGCTATGACTAGTGCCCGAACTGGACACCCGTATACGAACCTACTAAATATAATCAGACCGAAACTGAAAATAATATGGCAATCTGTAAAAGCACGATGTAAACTCATCATGTCATACATAAAAAAGAACCCGTTTCTTGAGAAGCCACAGCTAACCAAAACATAATAAAATATGCAAGCCGATAAGGCTGCCACTATACACGGGAATATCCAAAACGAACTACATCTGCATAGCTGACCAAACCGTATATACACAACCCACATATGTCTACAGACCTCTACGAGTATAACAAGGCCTATGTCAAAGGATCTGTACCAAAATGACTCAAGCTCCGAACAATGTAGAGTTTCTGCAAGCACCGAGTAACACCTAAGCTGGAGGATCACCAAACTGAGTATCTGTACCTGCGGGTATGAAACGCAACTCCCAAAGAAAGGGGGTCAGTACGGAAAATGTACTGAGTATATAAAGCATGAAGTACAAACAGAATGAAGATCATGATTGAGTAAAAGATAACAGAAGACAAATATGATAATCAAGGAATACCAAAGCATCTGTACCTTATGAAATGAGTCATGCATATATATATATAATATACCGTACCCAGCCCATCATGGGACTCGATGAATGAAGTCACATACATATATACCGTACTCGGCCCTCTAGTGATGGACCCGGTGAAATCATCATATATATACCGTACTCGGCCCTTTAGTGAGGGACTCGGTGAAATCATCATATATATACCGTCCCCGGCCCTCTAGTGAGGGACTCGGTGAAATAATCATATATATACCGTACCCGGCCATCTAGTGAGGGACTTGGTGAAATAATCATATATATACCGTACCCGGCCCTCTACGCGAGGGACTCGGTGAAATAATCATATATATACCATACTCTACTTCTGAAGCGAGGGACTCGGTGAACATGCAATGAAACTGTGCACGAATACGTACTCGGCCCGGGACTCGGTGAAATGATGTAGTAACATTATGCATGAATAGAATATCAAGAGCAACCATATGCAAACTAAATCATCATCTGAGACTCAATAGAATAATTAGAATGAACCAACACTTGAGAATCAAAGACAACTATCATGTCAAGTACCACTGAGAACTTGAATTCATTGGAGTCATGTATGTTCGTCGTTCGCCCTCTTTATGTAATTCATGCCAAAAAAAGAAAGAAAAGGTAACTTTACATACCTGCTCACTCTCCAATTATCTACACCTATTCGTCTGAGCTCATAAGTCTACATTTAAAAGGATTCACACTATCGTTAGACTCATCATAGTATGCTCGTGTTAAGGTTTCAAGTTAAACTGTTCTCTATTCTTCCGAAAATCGGGCAGCATCTCCCTTGCTTATATGCCTAGCCCGAAACCTCAATTCGGCAACCAACAACAACAACAACAACAATACCAACATCAATAACAACATTTCTAACACCAATATGTACCATAAAACAGCCCACACACTGTTTTCCAACTTTCATAACTAACCAACTTACTACACAATTATTTAATGACTTTGCCTCCGAGAATAAACCGGTATTAACGTAAATAGAAAGAGATTCATACCTTATTCTTGTTAAAACAGCAATATCCTCAATATCCACGCTAAAATCCACCGCAAAACAATACTAGAATCACAACCATGCGTTACCCGGACCTAAATTGCTACTTCGCTTCTTGAAAATTGCTCACTTTTTGATTCTCTCATCTCTCTCTTCTAATTTCTGGGCGAAATCTGATGAAAAAGGGGGTTATTACCCTTTATATAAGGGTCAAATTCGGGTCGAGTCACTGTAGCAATTTACTGTAGCAGTACTGTAGCAAGCGGGTTGCTGTAGTAGTACTGTAGCACGCGTTTCTGCTTTGTCAGCCGAACTTGTAACGTCCATAATTTTGTACTCCGAAGTCCTATCCATGAGCGATTTAGTGCGTTGGAAACTAGACTCGACAAACTTCATTTCTTAGCTTTTGTTTCACTTCAAAACACTTCATATGCTAAGAGATATTCGTCCCCCAAGTTGGACCAAAATTTTCACACAAACTTCACCCATCCTCTCTACAAAGTCGTACTACTCCATTTCTTCCACTCATTTCCTTATAAAACCTCTCGGTATACCTTATATACATCCTTCACTCATTAAATATACTTAATAATGCTTGCTCCTTACATTCCAAAGTGGTTTTACTTAACCATAACTCAACGTACTTATGTTTCAAATTTGATAAGTGCTTCTTTGAAGATACGGAGTGTAACATGTTACATCCGGCATTTTTGCGTATCCGGTGTACCCTATAACCTTGACTTGCAAGGAATGAGGTCAAGTTTGGATTTTTTCTTAGTATGTTGTACGGTTACAAGGAATGTGAAAACACCGGAGAAGGCCTAAGGGCAAATTTGGAATTTTGGAAATTTGTTTCGGAAATTACAAAATAAGAATTATGATGAATTGGGCTTAACAAATTAAGAGAAAAATTGAGGCCCAAGGTTGTGGGGTGGCCGGCCAAGTGGCTAGGCCCAACCCATGGATTAATTAATTTTGGCATGTGCAAAGTAATTATATAAGGAAGTTAGGATTCAAGAAACTTCAAGAAAAACAAAAGAAAAATCAAGAACAAAAGAGAGAAGAGAGCACGGCCTTGGAGAAAAAGAAAGAAAGAAAAAGAAAAAAATTCTTGGAGCTCAAATCTTTGATTCAAAAATCCGTCTCTCTTGGGATTACTACTAAGCTCAAGCTCCTCTTCAAGTTGGTATAACTATCTTGGCAAGAAAGGGCTCCTTTGGCAAGTGGAAGATTGAAGGAAAGGTAAGAATTTCTATACTTCTACATGTTATGGAAAGATTTGTATGTGTTGTAGTATGTAGAATGGAATGAAAATTAGGAAGTGCTATGAATTGGGGAAATAGGCCGGGTGTATGTGATATGTGGCCGGGGTGTGTGCATGGTTGTGCGGGAATTTTTGTTAAATTAGTTTTAAACAGTTTGGGGTTTTGGTAGAAATCGGAATTTAAAAAGAAAAAAAAGTTGAAGCCAA
>NW_026722754.1:0-7201 GCF_029784015.1 Lycium ferocissimum | reverse complement strand
ATGAGAAGTTCGCACAAACTTTGAGTAGTGCGACGCCGAGGAAAATGGACGTATATGAAGAGAAAGAGTATGACAAAGAGAATGGTATTGGATAGCTTAAGAGCTAATATGAAGGATGGAAATAGCTTTGAAAAGGGAGCTCCCCCGAGGTGCTTATGAGACTCCGTACGACTAGTTGAACATTCGAGGACGAATGTTCTAAAGGGGGGAAGGATGTTATACCTCGCATTTTGCACATTTGAATATTTCGAGCTAATGGCGGGAAGTTAAGGACGAAGTTATATTTTTCGGTTTCGTTTGAATGCGCAAGTCGCTTATAATCTTAGTGGCATGGAATATTAAGGGCAAATTTGGAAATTGGAAATTTTTATGCATGACTTGTGGAAAAAGATTCAAGGTGGACTATGGCCCACATGGGTGTAAAATACATGTGATAAAAAGATGACTAAGTAGCATGCAATTCATCTTTTGTGCTTGAAGAAATCTCTAGAAATTTGAAGAACTTTGGAGGGAAAGGAAAAAGAAAAAAAAAAGAGAAAAGAAGAAAAAGACATGGAGCATGTGCATGGTCATGTGCACATTTTTATAGTTATATATATATATATGGATGACCAAGTTCATCATTTCCATCACATTTCATCTCTAGAAAATTCATGAAATTTGAAGAAAAAAAGAAGAGGGAGAGAAACGGCCATGGATGGCCAAAAAATTGACTCTTCAATTTTGATCATGGAAAAATTATTTCTTCTAGCTTTCCTACTAATTGAGAGGTCCTTTACATCATGGAGTAATTGTTGAGGCAAGAAAAACATTCTTTCCTTAAAAACACAAGCTAGCCGAGTGAAGGACAAGAGTGAGAGGTAAGGTTCAATCTCATTTTTCATGTGTTGTGAATGATTTGTACATTGTGAAACATAGAAATGGAAGAAGTTCATGAAAACATGGTGTTGGGTGTTGAGGCCGTGTGTATGGGTGGTTGTATAGAAGTGAAGAATTAATTGTATTTAGCTTGTAGTGTGATTGTTGTAATGTGTGAAAATGAATGAAAGTCATGGAAGTGGGGAGGTTGAAGTGTAGCCGTGTGGATGTAGGTGTGTGGCCGTGTGATATGTGTGTGTAGAGTAAGTGATTAATGGAATGGAAGTGAAGAACTAAAATTGTTTAGCATGTTTGGATTGTTGTGTTGTGAATTATGTGATGAAAATGAAAGTTTAATGATTTAAAGTGAAGTTATGATTGTTTGCGGATTGCTAAAGATTTTATAAAGTTATCGAATTTATGGAAGTAAGGGATTATTAATGTAGTTCATGAATTTGGGAGGAAGAAAATGTGTTGTGTTGTTTCTTTGAATTCGGAGTGCTTCGGGTGGCATGTTGTGTGTTGATTGGGTTGATTTGAATGACTTTGTGAAATTGTCGGAGATGTTTTCGAATCTTGTTTGAATGGTTGCGGACTAGTGAGCGAATATGTGAGCATTGGTATTGAATTGGTCGTATATAGTTTATTTGAATATAAACGCATTTTGAATCACTTATGGATATTGTTATTGTGATTGTTGGTTTGGTTGTTGTTGGTTTGGCCGGGTTGAATTCCCGGATTGTTGTTGATTAAAATTGGCCGAGTTAGAATCTCGGGGATGGCGCATTTACAGGGAAGTCTTTGCCGAAATTTCTGTAGACAAATGTTGATTCAAGATTTGAATTCTTAAGGACTCTAATTAAGGTTTGGTAAATGTGACCAATTTGTAGATTTTGGTGGATTTGGAACTTGAATTTGGAGTCGCACGAGAAGCAGAAAAAGGTATGTAAGGCTTCATTCTTCTTCCTTTGGCATGTCTTAGATGTAATAGGCTTGAATACGTGTCTCGGGGACCACTCTAATTCTAGAAATCCGAGCTGAACTTGACTACTATTCATTCGGCGAAATTGAATTAAATGCTTATGAAATGTTGAAAGAATTGTCTAAACACCTAGAACTTGCATGAATAGGATCCGTTTACCCTAAAACTCTCATAAGTCATGTCATGAAACGTATTATACGTAAATTGTGTACGCCGCCTCATTTGACTCGAGGTGGGCCCACTATTTCCTAATTTCCTCCTATGGCTCCATTTGACTTATTTCCGTATTGCCGTTAAAGGAAACTTTTGAACATCATTCCGACTACTAAATAATAGTTGTTTTAACTAATCTCTCGATTCCAAGGCATGATTTTCTTCATGAAAGTTCCTAAATGTTTTCCAAAGCATTCATTTTTCTCCAGATCCAAGTTGTACGGTTTTGAAAGTTTTCATGACTAAAGCAATGACTATGATTCTATGATGACAAAGATGATGCTAAGTATGAGAAAATGTCTATGACACGATATGCTATGACATGACACGATATGCTACGATACGACGCGATATGCTATGACATGATACGATACAATATGATATGTTCTACATTCTCTTAATGTTATTCTCCGTTGATAGTCTCGCCTTATGATTATCGTTCCTCCAAGGTGAGACATGACGACCATGATTATTTCATAATATAATCGGAGGTTACCGACCTTACGTCACTCCGATAGAGTTATAGCTTTTCTTTGGGCTCTCCTGCATGCTATGGTATGATATATATGTATATATGTGTATATGGGGAAGATGGGGAAAAAGGGCAGAGCGCTATAGACGCTGGGATGTATACACGGTACATGTATCCGTACTTGACTTGATATCATCCCGGACGCGGGATGCCCGGACGCGGGATGTATGTATATATTCATGGTTAAATGGATCGGCTGCCGACGCCTCGGCAATGTGATATATTCTATTTTCTATATATATGAAAGAAATGTTTTTCAAAGACAGCTTAGCATGCATGGCATCCGCCCCCAGGGGCACTCAGATGCACAGTTACTCGCTACCCGATGATATGTTCTATGTTTCCATGCGGTTATTGTTCACATATACAAAGTTATTCCTTTATCTCACGAAATGATATCCCGTTATTGTTCATGCTTATATCTCTTACTATGTTGCTACTCCTGCCTTACATGCTCAGTACATAGCTCGTACTGACCCCTCTTACTCGGGGGCTGCGTTTCATGCCGCGCAGGTACACCCAGATGAGCTTAAGTTAGCATAGAAGATGTCCAGCGGAGTTGGTAGGCCTCCACTTGTCTTTCTGCCGAGTCGAGCATAGGTGCCATGATGTTTTGTTCGGAGTTAGAGACTTTGCGGACGAGTCGTGGGTATTGGGTTGTCATGTGTAAGCGGCTCCGAAGAGCCGATATGTTATTATGTTTCGTGTCACGAGTCTTATATGATGTCAGATTTTATTTATGAAAAAAAAAAAATCTATGTATTCATTTCTTACTAATTCATAAGTTCATATGTGTAATAAGAGTTAACGGGTTCGCTCGGCTCCGAAGATGGGGTCGGGTGCCCATCACACCCTAGTAAAGTCGGGGTGTGACATAAGGCATAAGAACAACAACAACAACACACACACACACACACACATATATATATACACACACATGAGAATCATGGATAAGATCTGAACTCATAAGCTAAAATGACTGACTGCGTGTACTTGTATGAACTAGTATTTGCCTAAATCTTTATAAATACGCGTAACTGATAATGCCTCTTAGGCACATAATATGAATGCTCATACCTATCAATGATGACCGTGCATCTATATGAGTGCGTTTATAACGCCTGATGTATGTGCTTATGTAACGCCTGTAAGCCTCTATGGCATCTCGCCATATCATATTGGCTCTGCTGTGGCCATAATTAATATCATCATCATAGTAGTAATGCATACATAACACCTATATCTCTTCTCATACTTTGCATATGTCTAATATTCGCGTGTATAACGCCTGATATGTGTGCGCATATAACGCCTTCTAGTCACGGGTCAATATACATAATATATAATAAATGTAATGCATGAATAGACTGTATGCACAGAACTGGCTACATAAGACTGGGCCCATGAACCGAAGGATTTCTCATAAATGGGGTACATGAACATCAAAGACTGAAGTACTCCTAATACTTCTAAGAGTATAGTAATATGTAATCTCACTTACTCGCTTGTTGGATCATATCATAGGATCATGCCAAAAGAAGGAAAGGTTAGTCTTATCATACCTTGAAGTATACGCAATCACCCAACTTCTACCTCTTGAACTTCCAAGTCTTGAGGGGTCAAGAATCCCAAGAATCACTTCAACTTCAACTCCCTAAACTCCATAACTTGAAGAAACCACTAAGAACCTTCTTCTTCACCATCTCGGGTTTACGGAATCGGTCTTGTCAAATCTTCACTAATATGATGAAAAATATTGGGAGAGAATATATTAGGGTTTTTTTGATTTTTAGAAGGAGGAAAATATCAAATAGGGTCGTGGACCACCTATTTATACTTGGAAGCCAAAAAGGCTACAGCAGTCCAGTTCGACGAGCGGGTCGACGGCCCGTCGACATGCCAACGGTCCGTCGACTTGCCCGTCGACCTGCGCCTGCATATGCATGGCTGCAGGATCCCATCGACGCCGCACGTCAATGGTCCGTCGAACATGTTAATGACCCGTCGATGATGACTAGTGTCCTGCAGGTTTTTCTTGTTCAGTTCCTGTTATATCCCGTATTTTGAACAACGGGATAATCCGAGTAACTACGATAAGTTGGGGACAAGACCATTCTGAGATACGAAGTAGAGACTTTTGTATGTTTTAAAAGTATAAGTGTGTATGATTTTATTGGCATGGAAATATTAAGGAAACATTTGGGGTCAAAAGCTATTTTTGGAAAGTATTTTATTTCATGAAAATGAAAAAAAAATAATAATAATAGAGGACCATGTGGCCGGCCACCTTGGTGTGGGCCATGGCCACATGGATGATAAATATAAGTGCATAAGATGACTAATAAGTCATCTTATTCCCCTTCATCACTTAAGAAAATTCAAGAACTTGGAAGAGCACCAACAAAAGGGGCCATTCGGCCATGTCCATCGAAATTTGAAGACCAAGAATATTCATCAAAAAATTATTTTCTTCATGCAAACTTACTAATTGGACGGCGCTCATTAACGTGGGAGTGTTGTTGGAAGCAAGAAGCTATCCGTTTTCTTCATTCACCACCCTAGCTAAGTTGGAAAGTTGAAGAAGAAAGGTAAGGGTTAATCTTGTTTTTATGTGTTATGGATGGTTCATGTGTGTTGTAGTGTGTCAAAATGAATGAAATTATGGAAATATTGCATGTTGGAGTGAAACCGTGCATGTGTGGCTTTGGCCGTGTGGATGTAGTGATGTGTAGGAACAATGAATTAAGTGTATTTAGCATGTTTGTGTGTTGTTGTAATGTGTAGAAAATGAATGAAAATCATGAAATTTGCATGGAAGTGTGTTGGCCGTATGTATGGTGTTGTACATGGCAAGGAGCGAATTAATGTTACTTAGTGTTTTAGTTGATGTTGTTGTTGGTTCTATAATGAAAATGAGAGTTTAATGATTCAAGTTGAAGTTGTAATTGTTGTGGGTTGATTTAGAAGTTCATGTGATACTTATGTAGATTCTACATCTATGGTAATGACATTGTTAATATATAGATTGTTGATGTAGTTTATGAGTTTTGGAAGGAGGAAATGTGTTAATATTGTTCTCGGGTTTGGGGAGGATTTCGGGTGAATTGGAGTGTTGGTTGGGTTGTTGGAAATATTGCGTGAAGTGTTTAAAGTGTTATTGAATATTGTTTGAATGGTTTCGGATTGGAAGGTGAACGTATGAACATGAATATTGGTCTGAATGTAAATAGTTGAATTGAATATAATGAATGTTGTTGAATTATGTAGTAAAGGGTTGCTGATGTTAGAATATGTTTAAAATTGATTATTGATATTGCTAGTATGTTGTTGGTATGGTTGTTGATGAATTTGGCCGAGTTGAATTCTCGGGGTGTTGCATTTACAGGGGAGATGCTGCCCAAATTTCTGTAGAATTAGACGCTAGTTTGGGATTGCAAGCCTAAATGCCTAAAGCTAATGTTAGTATTTAATGACGTATTGTAGATCTCGGAAAGTCCACGACGTAAGTTTGGATTAGCTTGGAGAACGGAAAAGGTATGTAAAGCTCACCCTTTCCTTCTTTGGCATGTCTTAGACATAAGGAAAGAATCATACGAGCCTCGGGGAATTTCTATTCTTACGATCCGAGCGTGTTTCCGACTTTTATTCACCTCTTGATGTTAACATTCTTAATGTAGGCATGTTATGATCCTTGTGTCCTTTGTATGTTTGAATTTTAAGTGTTATATAAGGAATTTTGTTCTTAAAAGATTCCGAAACTACGAACGACCGTAACTTTCACAAAAAGGCTCGGATCGCCTCGATATGCTCGTAGGAGGTTCCGTAGTGTATGATGACTCTAACTTCCATAGGTGGGCTCGGATTGGTTTGATACTTGTCCGTGGGCCCCCGAGACGTTCCCTTGTATAGTGTTGAAGGTTTGTTGGAAGGAACCCAATTTGCTTAGTATTCCGACCCCCGAGTATGATTATTATTACTATTATTATTATTAATATTTACCAAGTCCGAAAATAAGGATTGACATGTATATGATTCCGACACGTAGTTATGATTTCTAAAGTTCGGTTTGCCATTGTTATGTCCCGCATCTTTACATTGGGACATTATAAAGCTAAGTGCGACAAGTTAAAGACAAAACTGTTTTAGGGTTCCTGGTAAGGGTTTTCGTCTTCCGATTTCGTTTCTATGCACAAGTTGCCTATAGATTTCATTTGGTATGGAAAGATTATCGGAGATTAGGGATTAATCAACCATAAGTGGGTTATTAAGTGGGATTAGGGCAAAAAATCTGCCCACTATTTTAAGCCATGTTTGGCCGTGCATAAGAGTGCAACGGTCAAGGATTCTTGACCAAAATCTAAGTGGGACACTTGTCCAACCCTTGCAACTCATATATAAGGCAAAATTCTGATTCATACCTCATTATACAATTCATTTCAACATCTCAAAGATTAAGAACATAGAGAGAGAAAGGGAAACTCTCGCCTAGAGCTAGCCGAGAGTGAGGGTCCAAATTTCTTCAAAAAAAATTCAGTTTTCCTAAGTAATCCAACTCTATTGAAGGTATATTAACGTGTAGCATCCATTGGTATAGCAAAGAACAAGTGTTAAAATCC
>NW_026722753.1:0-7264 GCF_029784015.1 Lycium ferocissimum | reverse complement strand
TTCCTTTTAAATTCGCCCATTTTCTATATCCTTAAATCCCGAGTGTTTCGACTTCTCGATACACCTTAAACAACATGAAAATACCATAAAACTTACCTTAGATAGTGTAGGAATAAGCCTTGAGTGGAAATACTCTTCTTGCACCAAAACCCTAGTTCACTTCCATAGGAATTTCTTGGTTTGGATGAACTTCAATGAGTTTCATACACTTAATTTTGTTGGTTTGATGAAGTTGATCATCAATTTCTCTTGGGTTCTTGTGGATGAAGAGTGGAGAGAGTTCTAGAGGGTTCTTGAGTTGTGGAGAGGAAATAAGAAGATGGGAAATGAAATTAATGAACTTGGGTCCCCTTTTTAATAACTTAAAATCGACCGTATTTGAAAAATATACGGACACTTATACGGTCCGTATAAGTGACCGTGAAATCACCTCATCATCCCGATTCTGTGACCATTATACGGCACATTATACGGTCCGTATAATTTTATATGGTCCGTATAAGTGACTGTATAATCCCATCAGTGAGGGACCTTTACTCTGACGATTCTGTGGACCATTATACGCACCGTATAATGTTATATGGACCGTATAATCATCCGTATAACCCATCTTTTCTCTGATCTTGTTCTCGTCACTTCGTTTGATCTCCAATACTTATGGAATCTTCTTAACACTTGTTTAGCACTTCATTAACAATCTAAGGGAGGTTATAACTCGTCTCCAAAATATCATTAAGTCATCATTAATTCGATACTCATAAATCTTGCCCGACACACAACATATACCTTACTTTCCTTAGCAACTTTCGTCTCCTACTTCAAATGTCTTTGAAATCTCATTTAGAATCATCAAATGTTATTTCTTACTTATCAAAACATCGTATACGTCGTGCCCTTCGTTAGTCTATTTACTGTATGTTAACGGGAAATTTTTCGAGGTGTAACAAAAGCTTTGCATAATCTTCAGCTGAGTACGTAGTTCTGATAGGTTGAAAATGAGCTGATTTCGTAAATCTATCCACAATTACCCACATGGAATCATACTTACACTGCAAACGAGGCAAGCCTGTAATGAAATCTATATTAAGTACTTCCCATTTCCATGTCGGAATTTCAATAGCTTGCAATAATCCCCTGGGCTTCTGATGCTCGATCTTTACCTGCTGACAGTTAGGACATTGAGCTATGAATTCTGCTATGTCTTTTTTCATTCCATCGCACCAATAAATTGACTCAATATCATGATACATCTTTGTTGCTCCCGGATGAACAAAATAACAGGAACAACGGGCTTCCCCTAAAATCTTGCAGCGCAATTCTGCAACATTGGGAACACATAATCTCCCTCGATACCTGAGAACTCCATCTGCAGAAATCTCAAATGGTGACTTTTCTTCTGAGGGAATGTATCTCTATAATGACTAACATGGGTTCCTCATACTGGCGCTCTTTCACTTCAACTACTAAAGACGAAACAGCTGAATTCCGAATAGTAACTCCCGTATTGCCCGAGTCCATTAATCGAACTCCTGGGCTAGCTAGGTGTTGAAGCTCACGAGTTAAATCCCTCTTCTCTGGATGAACATCACATAAACTACCCATGGATCTACGGCTAAGGGCATTGGCCACGACGTTCGCCTTCCCCGGATGATACAAGATGCTAACATCATAATCTTTCAATAGCTCCAACCATTGCCTTTTCCGCAAGTTCAATTCCTTCTGCTTGAAAATATACTGAAGACTCTGGTGGTCTTTATATGTCAACATGAACGCCATATAAATAATGCCTCCACATCTTCAATGCATGAATTACTGCAGCCAATTCTAGATCATGGGTTGGATAGTTTTTCTCATATTTTCGCAACTGCCTAGAAGCATAAGCAATAACTTTACCGTGCTGCATTAATACTCAACCTAGTTCAACACCCGATGCATCACAATAACTAACATAGCCTTCCGATCCTTCTGGAAGTATCAGAATAGGGGCTGAAGTCAATCTGTTCTTCAACTTCTGGAAACTGCGCTCACAAGCATCTGTCCATTGAAATTTAGCTGATTTCTGAGTCAGCTTCGTCAGTGGTACATAGATAGAAGAAAAACCTTCTACAAATCCTCTGTAATAACCGGCTAAACCTAAAAACTACGAACTTCAGTAGGTGTTGTAGGTCTTGGCCAAGTCTTTACAGCTTCAATCTTTTGGGTATCCACCCGAATACCATCAGCTGAAATAATATGCCCCAAAAAAGTCACAGAATTCAACCAGAACTCATATTTAGAGAACTTCGCATACAACTTCCGAGCTTGAAGAACTCTAAGGACAACACGTAAATTATCTGCATGCTCCGCCTAAAATTAAGAATATACCAGGATATCATCGATAAACACAATCACAAACGAATCTAGGAAATGCCTGAATAGACTATTCATCAAATCCATGAACATTGCCAGTGCATTAGTCAACCCGAACGATATTACCCGAAACTCGAAATGACCATATCTAGTTCTAAAGGCCGTCCTTGGAATGTCCTTCTCTCTGACTCTCACCTGGTGATGCCGGGATCTTAAGTCTATCTTTGACAACCATTTGACACCTTGCAACTGATCAAATAAATCATCAATTCTTGGAAGTGGATATTTATTCTTTATTGTCACCTTATTTAGCTGTCTGTAGTCGATACACATTCGCAATGACCATCTTTCTTTCTTACAAATAACACTGGTGTTCCCTACGGTGACATACTAGGCCTGATAAAGACTTTCTCAAGCAAATCCTTCAACTGCTCCTTTAACTCCTTCAATTTTGCAGGAGCTATTCTACAATATTGGCTTAGTATCTCGTAGCACATCAATGGCAAAATCAATCTCCCGTTCTGGTGGAAGGCCTGGAAGCTCATCCTGAAACACATCTGGAAACTCATTCACTACTAGGACAGATTGAAGAGTCAGCGACTTTGCTTCTGTATCTTGAACCCAGACTAATTGATAAATACAACCTTTGGTAATCATCTTGTCACGACCCAACCCCGTAGGCCGTGACTAGTGCCCGAGCTGGGCACCCAAACACAATCACTAATTCGAATCACATACATTTAGCCTATACGGACACAAATATCAAACACTGTCTCAGATTGTATCAAACTGTCTCAAACACATCTCAAACACAACCATATATATATCAGAAGCCGACAAGGCTATCAAATGGCGCAACGGCCCAAAACATATACAAATGCGAGCCGCCGAGGGTGCCACGGCGAACGGGATCGCCCGGAACATATAACATACAAACACAACCGTACGTAATGGGCATAACCCACATACGTGTCCACGTACCTCTAAACGAAAAAACAAAATCATATGACGGGATAGGCCCCGCCGTACCCCCCGAACAAATATATACAAATGCAACGAACGAGTGTACACCAAAATGTGGAGCTCACAGGAATAAGGGAGCACTCCAAACAACGAGGTGTGGGTGTCCTAGGCGGCGGATCACCAAAGCGTGCGTACGTACCTACGGCATAAAAATGCGACCCTCGAAGAAAGGGGTCGGTTTGAAATATGTACCGAGTATGCAAAGCAGCGTAAGATATAGTAAGCAAATTCGAATCATAATCGAGCGTGTACGTAAAGCAAATGCGTTTCCAAAAATATCAAAATGTTCACTTTCAAAATACAAATCATGCATAGGGCTCAGGAAATATGGTCGCCCGCCCGTCGATGGCGCCATAACACAGCATAACACCAGAAGGTTTCAAATCTCCGTATCCCCGTCACACATCATAACACAAAGATAACGCCATACACGACGCAACACCAAATATAAGCGGAACCCGCCCCGAGCGAGGGCTCGGTGAACCATAAACACAAGATAACACCGAGTATAACAAAGTGCGCACGACAACGAACCGGCGGACTCGGCGAAAGATATAACAGAATGCACGAACGGAGTCGTGAGTAACCATATGCATAAAATCATTATCATAGACTCAAATGATTAGTAAAATGACCATACTTAGAAATCGGAATAATAACCAAATCAAATTCTTTCAAAATCGTCGGATTACAAAAGAAGAGTCGCGGACCCACGGACGGGTGTCGACCCGAGTCGGGCCCGCCTATGAAAAACATACTCATCATACACCATACAATCACCTACGAGCATATCGAGGCAATCCGAGCCTTTCTGTGAAAGATACGGGCGTTCGTAGTTACGGAACTCTTTAAAAGCCAAACTTTTTATGCAAAAGTTGAAAATCAAATATTTCAAAGACATAAAGGCCAATATTTCATCATATCAACATACGGATTCCAAGAAATGAATAAGAGTCATAAACATGCTCGGATTGCGAGAATCGAATTTCCTCGAGGCTCGTGTCATAGCCTACTTGTAAATAAGGCATGCCAAAAGAAGAAAGGATTGAGCTTTACATACCTCAAACGCTCTCAAAGCTACTCCAAACTCAAGCTAATGCCAACCTACGCCTCGGGCTCCCTAAGGTCTACAAATACGTCATAATATGCCAAACATTAGCTATGGACGTTTAGGCATTTAATTCCAAACTAACACTTAATTCTACAGAAATTTGGGCAGCATTTCCCCTGTAAATAGACCAACCCCGAGAATTTAACTCGGCCAAATCAACAACAACAACATCAACAACCAACCTAGAAACATCAACAACCAATTCACAACACATTCTAGCATTAAATACCCTTTCTACATAACTCAACAACATTCATTATATTCAATTCAACGGCTTACCTTCAAGCCAACATCAACGCTTATACATTCAATTACTAACCCGAACCCCTACCAACAATATTCAAAGACATTCTAAGCAATTCATACAACATTTCCAACATCCCAAATAATACTCCAACTCACCCGAAAACAGTCCCCAAACTCGAGAACCTCACTATAACACACTCCTCATTTCCAAATCATGATTTGCACCAACAATTCACATTCTAACAATGCTATTCTCATCAATATACAAATTACATCAAATGCACAATAATCTTCAAATCAGCCCGCAACACTTACAACATCAATTCGAGTCATTAAACTCTCATTTCCAACATAGAATTCATAACGACAACATTCAAAACACTAATTAGAATTGATCCATTCATTGTTATATAATATGCCCCATTTTCGGCCAACATTACACATGCACATATGATCATGCTTCTCATTCTTTTCTTCACACTACACAACTAAACATGCTACATAGAACTTAACTCATCACTTAAACACAACACACACATCACACGGCCAAACCTCATACACATGGCCTCAACTTCAACATACTCTATTTCATGATTTTCATCCATATTAACATACTACAACATGCATACACCATTTATAACACATAAAACAAGATCAAATCTTACCTTTCTTCCTTCAACTTCACAACTATCTAGGGTTTGCAAGGATGAAAACTAGCGGGTTGATCGCTCCAACAACACTTCCACGCTACTTAGGGACCTCCAATTAGTGGGTTTGAACCAAAGAAATATTTTTGGTATGGCTAGAATTGGACTTGGATTTTTGCTCTCTTGGCCGAGAGCCTCTCTTTGCTCTTCAACTTCTTGTCTTTTTTTTTTCTAAGTGTTGGAATTTGAAGAAAGATGACTACTTGATCATCTTTTAAGCTTATACGTATGTTGTCCAAGTGTCCATGGCCCACACATGGGTTGGACCAATTAAAAATGGCCACAACATGTGTGGGACCATTTACAAGGCCACACGGCCAAGGCCAAGAAAATTGATTTTCAACTTCCAATAATTCCAATTTTGATCCCAAATTTTCCTAATTGTTCCATGCCAACAAATTCATGAACACTTTAGGTCTTAAAACAAAATCGAAGGTCAAAAATCCCGACTTTGTACCCCGGAATAGTTTTGTCCCTAACTTTTCATGATTTACCCGGATTGTCCCAATATACCAAATACGGGTTCTAACACATCTTCCTTCTTTTGAGATAGGAAATAAACCTACCTCTGCCGTATTACCCTTCCATTCTAGAACTGGTTCTCTCAAAAATTGGAAACGAACCATTTTTGTCCTAAAATCAACATTGGCATAGCAAGAAGCCAACCGGTCCATACCCATAATAACATCAAAATCTACCATATTTAGCTCAATCAAATCAGCCATGGTATGACGCTCACAGACTATAACCACACAATTTCTATACATCCGTCTATCTATCACTGGGTCACCAATGGGTGTAGACACTTTGAAAGGTTTGATTGACTCAGGTTTCACCCCAAATTGACTGGCAACATAAGGAGTAACATACGATAATTGTTACACCTCGGAAAAGTTTTCCGTTGATGCACAGTGAATAGGATAATGAGGAGTACGAAGTATATGATGTTTCAATAAGTAAGAAATAGCATTTGATGATTTTAAATAAGATTTGGAAGACATTCGAGGTTAGATGAGAAAGTTGCCAAGAGAAGGCCATGTGTACGATAAGTATCGGAAGGGATTTATGAGTAGTAAGTTGATGACAACTTAATGATGTGTTGGGGAAGATTTATAACTCCTCGTAGATTGTTAATGAAGTGATAAACAAGTGTTAAGAAGGTTCCATAAGGATTGGAGATCAAACGAGGCGACGGGATCGAACTTGGTGAAGCAGTGGGTTTCACGGCCAGCATTGTGTTCCACGGACCGTGGATGGGTTCGTGGAACTGCTAGCAGAGAAGACGACTGGCTGGTCGTGAACCACGACCAGCTTCACGAACAACACTAGGTTCCACGGACCGTGGAGCAGTCCGTGGAACTCCCGATGGGCTGAAATGTTCTAAGTGTATAAATGTGTTCCTAACTTCATTATTTCACTTCCAACACTTCTCCACTTCTCTCTAAAGTCTCTAGGGCATCACATATATTTCATAAACAAGAATCCAAAGGAAATCAAAGGTTCTTGTTGTCACGACCCAACTCGGGCCGTGACGAGTACCCGATACTTGTACCGAGCACCCCCTTAACTCGTATCATATTCTTGTTACCTAGCGGGCCTTAGTAGCTGTGTTTTTTTTTTTTTTTTAACACTAGCATTAGTAGCGGTGTTATAAACATAACGTAGTAAACTTTTCCATCACATTATACAAACACACGAACAACCTCAAAATACACATTTAACCGTACACATCCATCTACGAGCCTCTCGGACATAGTACATACGTACATAGACATGGCCGAGCACTGCCGTGCCCGAGAATACATATACACAAAATAGTACCAAGGAA
>NW_026722752.1:0-10557 GCF_029784015.1 Lycium ferocissimum | reverse complement strand
TTCCTTTTAATTTTTTGAGCCCAATTGGTTATGAATCATATTTCGTAATTTCCGAAATAAATTTTCAAAATTCCAATTTTGCCCTTGGCCTTCCTCCGAGCTCCCACGTCAATATTTTTCATGAACAACACACATACATATTGACCACAATCAAATTATTGCCTTATTCCTACAAGTCACAATTATTTCCAAATTTCCCGAATACGCAAAAGTACGGGATATAACATAAAATACCCCACGCATTTTAATTATACACATCATTAAAATATGTGTATAACGACCTTTATTCAAGAACCAAGCAATTCGGCCAATCAGGAATTGAAGACCAGCCTTTTGAGATTGATTTTGAAGCTTTTTGGTATTCTAGAATAACATAATAGGATATGGTGTTGCTTAATATTTTTGACATCTTATTATCCAGTTTTGGTTTCTTATTTTTCAATTTTCAGTTTTCAGTTTTAGTTTCCAATTTTGATTTCTTATTTTCCAGTTTTGTTAATTGATTGGTTTAAGTGGTGCTTCTTCACTTGTATAACACAATAGCGTACTTCTTCCTATATAACGTGTATAATTAAAATGAGTGTGGTGTTTTAATTGGTTTGAATTTTGCCGTAGAATGCATATCGACATTCACGCACAAGGCCAAAGAAAATGAAACTCACCATATATGTTACTATGTAAGTTGGATTGTGTTTAATAGACACACTTGAGGCCAAGTTCAAGGGTTCAATAGGAACAAGACTTAGTTGAAGTGCCAAAATGAAAAAAAGGGACAAGTTTAGGGGGTGGATATGCAGTAAGCCTTAAATCAATCATTGATAGTTTGTCATTGTTGTGGCTTCTTTTAGACAAGTTATCATGCATTTACTCTTGTAATCTGAAGTAATGAAGATTTGTTGTGCCAAACAAGCACTAAACAGATTTGATTCAGCTAGTTTTAAGATAAGGCATCAGACATTTTTGTATTCATTTGTTGTATGGTTAAGCTAGTTCTACTTCTTATGTTCCGCCTAATTTCTATATCTACTGGCAGAATATTACTTGAGATATTCCAACAATAAGTCTGGAAGTGACTGTTTTTAAAAGTTATGTGGAAGCAATATGGAAGATGAAAAGAAGCTTCCTTTGAGCTAAATATTAATAGCACAAGTTCATTTTGTATATTAGATAAAACAGTGAAATGCATATTCCGCCGTTTAAGTAGACTCTGATTTAAAACTACAAACTACTAAGATGCTTTCGACAGTCAAACAAACGTTAGAAATTGTAAGCACGTTTTAAATGCTGATATTTTCTTGAATTTTCCCTAAGATGTGAATTAACAGAAGGATTTACATTCTGTTCAGTCAAAATGATTCATTCTTATTGGTATTTGAGTGTCTGATTCCACTTTTTCTTGTCTCCACACTGCCTTGTTGCAAAAATGAATTGGAAGTAAAGCCTATGTGTTACACCCTGCACTTTCAGAGCATGAGCATACCACGTACTTCACCACAGTAATGGCGTATCGGAGACGTCCCATGAAGTTTTGAAAGGTACAAGCCATGGGAAGTACGTAACAATGAAGTAAAGGATGAATTACGATCTTGTAAGTGTAAATCGTGAAGGATAATCTTAAAACACAAGAACATGACCATTATCAAGTATAATAAATGATAAATATCATGTAGGGGGAGTTGTAGAAGATTCCAGGACCAAGCAAATCAACGAAAATAAGTTTATCAAAAATTTGGAACAAGTTGGCAGAATTAAGGACAGAATTTTGAGTCAATTTTGGAGGGGTATATATCCAGGTATATGGGGAGTTTTAAGGTGTTTCAAAATCACTAAAATGAAGTTCGTCGAGTCTAGTTTCCAACGCAATAAACTGCTCGTCGATACGGCATCGGAGTAGAGAATTATAGTCTTTACAAGATAAGCTGACAAAGCAGAAACGTGTGCTACAGTAACCGACATGCTACGACTTTACTGCTGCAGTAAAATGCTACAATGACCCGACAAGAATTTGAACCTTATAAAAGGGGCAAAACCCAATTTTTCACAGAAAAAAAAAGCAAAAGAAATCAGATTGGGAGCTCATACGTATAGGTGTATTTTGGTCATAAAAAGTTGAGAGAATTGAGTGATTTTAGCTAATCAAGGCTCGGATAGTGCGTAGTTGTGATCATGGTATTATTTTACGTTGATTTAGCTTGGATTCAAGGCGGAATCTTGAAGATATTATCGTTTTGACAAGAAAAAGATTACGAGGCTACGAATGATCTTAAGTGAATTGCATGACGAGAATAAAGTTGGAAGTAGAGAAATAATGCTTGGGATATGTTAAGGCTAAACTTTCTTTCTTTTAAAGACATGATTCTTTTCCTACCCACCCATGCATGAATTCCATAAAAATCCTCATTTCCAAGAATATTAGCGATTCATGACTCTTAAAGTTTTTATGGTGCTAAAGATGAATAATTTTTTTTATGATAACCATGACGATGATTATGAGGGATTTATTTATCAAAGCTCCAAGGCGTACGAATTTCATGATATTATGAGATGATTTTATTCATGTAGATTTTCAAGTACATGAGCTATATATTATTATGAGGTGATTGAGCTTGATTTGCAATTTCTTAATTTCCTTCATTGTTGGTGATCTCATATGACTCTTGTTCCTTCGGGGTGGGATAAAAGTATGTTTGATCCTATTCTAATCGGAGGCTACCGATTCTTACGTCAACTCCGATATAGTTGTGGCTTTTGATTGGGCTTATATACATATACATATACATATACATATACATATAATATATATATATATATATATGTATTTTTTTCACACCGCACCGCGCTATATTCGGAGGGCATTTACGTAGATGTACACACGCCCTTGCGGATTTCATGGGTATATTATGATATTATCGACGCGGGCTAATGATGAAAACACCGAGCCTTAATGGTCGGGCATGATATATATATATATATATATATATATATATATATATATATATGTACATCTCACCTTAATGACCCTTGTTCCTATATATATCAATGGCCGGGATGGTACTATATATATGTATAAAAATATTTTTTTTTAAAGGTTAAGCATGCATGACACCGCCTTATGAGGCATCCGTATGTATAGGTTATCTCTCATATTCCATGTTACCTTTCATATATATTATGTTATTATTCGCTTACATACTCGCGCCATATTATTCGTACCGACGTCCATAATCGCGGACGTGCACACCACCGCAGTAGGCGAGGAGACGGATCGGACCCGTAGGTGTTCTATCGGCGAATTCGGAGCACTCCACTTGTTTGGAGCTGCATAGCCTATTTTTATTGTCCTTATGATCATTTGTATTCCATATATAGGTCGTAGACGTGTGTGTACGGTTAGATGTTTTATTGCTCCCCGTTCATATTGTTGTACAATATATTGTTGGCCTTGTCGGCCTTATTTTGAGCTCTTTGATACTTTTGCCGTTAACCTTACTAGGCTTTATGATATGTGTTATGTTGTGGCGACCTTGACGTCCCATATGAACATATGTGTTGAATGATCGGATATTCCTATGTTGGGACTTTTCTACGCACCCATAGTGTTCTTTGAGTTATGGTTTATAAGGTTCAAAGTAACGGATAAGTATGGTTCCCGACCTATGAGCCCGTCATACTTGTATTCTATGACAAAGTGGTAGACGTGTGTCGTCCTAGTGAATGTCTACGAGTCGTGTCCAGTTAGAGTCTTGTTTATGGGTGTGAAGCGCGCCACCATATAAACAAGAGCTCTTGAGGCATTTAGGAACCATTGACCTTACTTTCTTATCTTAGATCGTTGTGGCAGAGCTAAATCATAGGATATGATTCCACATATGATCCTAACCCAAATGTTTTGATCATGGATAAACGGTTGATTATGCCGCTACGAGGAAATTTTGTGAATTGAAGTTGTTCATTCGAAAGGTATGTTTTATTTTATTAATATGGATAGAACGATATAAGAACTTGGCAAGATATTATGGGTATTTGTGATTGCCCGGTAGGGGTGTGACCGATTTTCTAAAACCCATGCTTCTATAATGAGGTATAAGAATTAAAGAGGAAAAGTCGAAATTTTTACAAATTGAATTGCTTGTATGTCTATAGAGAAAGAGTGTAACGACCCATTTGGTCGTTTAGCACTTTTAGGCATAATATTCCTAAAACACCCTTTTCGTGGTCAAATCTTGCTGTCTATAGTCCTGCGATAACGGGTGATTCGGTTATTTAATTGACGAGTTTTAGTCCTCATTTGACATGCGAGGACGAATGTTCTAAAGGAGGAGAATGTCACACTCCATAATAATCCTTGCTACTTGTATTAAAACAAGAAAGAATGAGTTAAGAAGGTTCAAGGAAAGTTAATCGAGTTAGTAAGAATATCGTTATAAATATGGTTGTCTTAAGTATCTCGAGGTGACACAGTAACCTAAAGGATTTGAAATCGCGTTATGAGTATGTATATGAGGTAATGTGAGTGACCTTTTAAAGTATTTGAGATTATTAGTAATGATATAGAAGATGGAAAAGATAGGAATATACTTTTTCGATTGGAGTTTCACGAAGCTTTGTGAGTTCTACTTATGGTTATTGTGATTCTACGGACCCTTCGAGACATGTATATGAATTGTTATGGATGTAAATGACTGTGTATATATATGTATAAGAGGTTACATGAGGTTGGAAGAGGATTAGAAGTTAAACGAAATGAATCGGAACAATTTCGGTAAAATCTTTAATTCGATTTTAGCCTATATTGTAGGAGGCATATCTCCTAGTATATGAGGAGTTTTAAGGTGTTTCAAAAGTCTAAAATTAAGTTCATCGAGTCTAGTTTGCAACGCAACAAACAGCTCATCAAAATGATATTGGGGTAAGGAGATATGGATGATTCAAGTCGGTGAGGCATTAAGACTATCTCAAGATACAAAGTAGAGACTTTAACTTCCGATTTCGTTTGAAGTCACAATTTATCTACAAATTTTGTTTGGTATAGAAGCATTAATGGAAATTAGAACTACTTAATTGTGGTGTTAAGTTAAAATTAGTGGCAACAATGAGCCAATATGAGCATTAACATGCCATGTCCAAAAGATGACCTCAAAGTCATCTTAAATAAGACTATTATGGGAGACATACAAATATACATTTAAACATTAATTCATCCACTACACTTACATCATATTGTGGACAACCAAATTGAAAGAAAATAAGTAGGTGAGGTTCGGCCAAGGTGGACTGAAATCGGGGGAGAGGCAAAAAGTGTGAGGCATGCATTTGAATATTTAGGCATCTACACTTTATGAAAGCATTTATTATTTTAGGAAGACAACAGTTAGGAAGAATACTTGCACACTTAAATATTGACATTCATCCTTGTATGATTACAATAGACAAAGGGTGGTGCATGAATCATTCAACACACCTAAGATTATCTTGTAAACAATTGAAAAGAAAGAAGAAAGGAGAACAAGTCGGCGAGGCATTGGCCGAAAGTTGTGAGAAAAATATTGAAATTTTGTGTAAAGTAATTGAGTGCTCATGCCATAAGTGGAGCATGTGTTGTGTCCAACTTGTAGGCATCATAATTTAACCAAATAATGACTAAGGAATCAGCCATCACATTCATTTTCAACTACACAACAAAGAAAGAAAACCTAAGGGAGAGAGGGGAGAGCTCACGGCCAAGGGGCTGATTTTGAGCCCTTTGAGTCTTGATCCAAAAGTTATTTTCCAAGGTGTTTCAACCCTTTAGAAGGTCCCTAAAACGTGAAGATAGTCTTTGGAGCAACAAGAACCATTTCCATCTCAAGTCACCAACTCTAGCCAAGTAGAGAAGTCAAGTTGTCAAGGTAAGATCTAACTTTCTTTTCAAGTATTAAGGGTGATGAGATGTGTGAATATAAGTTGTATGCATGAAATAAGGTGTATTGATGTTGGAACATGATAGTAGTTATGGGGTTATATGTGTTGATGTTGAAGTATGGTTGTAACTTGACGAACATGAATCGCATGCATAAAATCATGAAAGTTGGTGTTGGAATGTTAGTTGGCCGTAGGGACTGTTTTGGTGGAATTAATGGACTGATTTTCTTTAATAAATATGGTTGTTACTATCATAGATCTCATGGTAAAAGAATGAAAAGAATTGGAAGGTTAAAGGTGAAGTTATGTTAGTATGAAAATGGTTGAATCTATGATTTTATGCGAGAGATGTTGAAGCATGGTGTAGCCGTGTGTGGACTCGTTTTGTGAAGAAGTTAGTGAACTGTTTTTACTTGATATTTTGATTGTTATTATCATGAATTTTATGATGGAGAGGAAGGTGTTTAATGGTTTGAGTTGAAACTAAAGTCATTTGAGAATTGTTGTAAGGATTATAAAATGGACGATATAGCGTAGTTGGTATGAATTGATGTTGTACTTGTCGTGGTGGATAGCTGGTCATAACTTGCTGAAATTATATGAAAAGAAGACATGAAATGATGTATAAAAATCGCATGTGGTTGGCTTAGTATGTTCGTAACCGTTTGCAAGAATTCAACATCGTTATGTTGCCTCCGTTAGAGACCTGCTTTGGACATGTCAGGGTAGTGGACTGTTGACTTGTGTTTTCATTAAGTTGAAAGAATAATTATAAGTTAAGAGTATACATCATATTGTATGTTGGATGGGCTGTTATAAGTTGTTACATGCAAACGTTAAGGCTACAAACTAATAAAATTAACTTGAGAATGTCGAAACCGTATGTGAATCGTTACGCATGTTATGAATGTGGGTTGTTTAGAATATTGTGTGGGCTGTCCGATTGGTATTGAACACATAATTATTGATGTTGTATTGGTAGTATGTGGTTGGTTTAGATACAAGAGAAAACATCGCCTAAACATCTAGAAAGGAGTTACTAACGTTAGAATACGTTTGAATCTCCCCGTAGCTTAATCATAGTTGTTGGCGTCTTAATATAGGTTGAAGTATTATTGGGTAGCGTATACATATTGTGTGACGAATAAGCACTAAAGTACCTTGTCCGACCTGGAAGCACTTCGTAAGGAAAAAGCTGCGTGGGAGTTCGTGACACCCGCTCGCATCGAGGTAGGTTACTTGATTATGCCTAGACTCCGGTTAGCGAAACGTATGTAAATAGTAAAGTGATTGACGGGAAAGCGATAGGCCTTGCTATACGTGCGTGGGAGCACCTATGTAAGCCGGGTATTCCATCTAGGTTGGTATTGCCACCGATTTTGTGGGCTTGTCGCTCATTATTGCGGATATCATGGCGCGGGCTTGTCGCCATTATCGTGATACTCATGGCGCGGCTCGTCGCCATTATTACGATATTGTTACGTGAATGTCATTGTATTGCGATTGGCCGTATTTGATATACTCCTTCTCATATCCCACACGGTCACATGGAATAGGATAGGCTTGTTACACCGAGAATCGAATATCGAATCGCAATTCCTAGCATTTAACCGCGGAACCTACGATTGCGTGATTATCGAGGTTGATTCCACGCGAGGTATGCATCCCATATTCTATGTGCTACGTGATGTAATTATCACCTAGTTGTATCTTTATCACATACCAGCTCCCTCACCTTGAAAGGGAAGTGGTAATATTGATCGAGCCGTGGGCAATAATATGACTTGTACTTGTTTATTGCATATCGGTGATATAATTGAGACCGATATCATGCACGACATGCTTTCATATTACTCTTATGTTAATATAATGGCGAGGAGAGCATTGAGAGACTCCGAGGTTTTTGCCGAGATCGAGTGACGATGGTGAGAGACCCGAGGTTTTTGCCTTGAGATCGAGATGACAGAGACCAGGTTTCCGGGCCGGAGATTGAGGTGAGAGAGACTCCGAGGTTTCTCACGGGAGATTGCGCTCGCTTGTTGCCCGAGGTTTCGTCGGGAACCATGGAGTGTCCGACGCCCGAGGTCTTTGCCTAGATCGTGAGAGGTGCTCGTGATCCGGAGGTTATATTCCTAGCGAGTGGTACACGGACCCTCGCGGTCCCCCGGCGGGTCATGACTACGAGGCATTGCCATAGTACGTGTGTACGGGAGCGGGAGTGCGAGAGACACCGCATTGCATAACATTTACATAACCTAGACGACATTGCATTCGATAAATACTCCATTTGAATGGTCATTCATGTCATTGCATGGCACATTCTCTCCGATTGATTCTTGATTTGCGAATTACCGAGTCGTTGTTCTGTGAGTATTTATTTTAAAGGTTGGATGTGTAATCAAGGTTTATAGAATTCTCCCTAGGCTTATAATCCGAGATATCAGGATCCCCGTGACTATCGTTAATGCAAGACTTTCTCAGCGTGCTGTGAGCGTGTGACCGTGTTTGATTACTTATCCGCTTACTTGTTAGTTGCTTCGTTTTTATATGCGTGAACCAACCATTTGCCTACCATGATACCTACGAGCCCATTGCCGTGCTCATACTACTTCTCGCTACACTCCTTCCGGGAGCAGAGTTATTTTCGGTGTGATGTTCCTGAGTCTCACGACCGTTTCGAGGCATTCGTCAAAGACGTTTGGGCGAGCTATTGCAACCCGCAGTCTCTTCTTAGATTGCGTTGTTCTCTATCCTTAAACGTGTCGTATCCAGCTGAAATCGTTATCTATTCAAATTGTAAACTTCTTAAGCTCTTGTATTTAGGTCTAGACCAACATTTTGGAAATTTCTTATAATAATAGCATTTATTCCGCATGTCGTATCAAATTAAGGTAGTTATCTCAAGGGTTCGCCACTGTGTGAAGGTTAGGCGCGGGTGCCCGTACGATCCATGATTTGGGTCGTGACAAAGTTGGTATCGAGCTTAGGTTACCCGGTCTATAAGTACAAGAGCAATGTCTAGTAGAGTCCTACTTATGCGGGGTGTGTTGCGCACACACTTATAATCGGGAGGTTATGGGACATCTAGGAAACTTCAAATTCTTTCATTATTTCGTGTTACTTCATTCAAATTGGTATCTAGTTGATCCCAATCGGTATCCGAACTTTCTATTTTACCTTCTCCCCGGACGATGGGAACTCATCCTTAAATTCTTGCGCGAACGGTTGTTTCCGATACGTGGTACAATACGAGCTGTGTTGTCCTAATTTAGACGCGTGACTAAGTCTTGCTTTTTAGCTATGACTTGAGGTTCATAAATTTACAGGAGTCAGGATTAGGCTAGTTATTGTAAGGTTGGTTGGAAGAGATGGAAAGGTGATTCATAAAATACAGCTAGACCTCATATTTATAGTATTGGGTTTTCTCGAAAGGGCAAGAGTGCATTTATGACTTAATAAGAGCGACTTGTTCGATGCATGATCGGTTTTAGGAAGCGTATAGCAAAGTAAGAGTTCTTACGTATTTCTAAGAAGAGCGTTGATTTGTGATAATGTGATGAAGGCGTAAAAAAAAATAAAAAAAAATAATAATAAAAAAATGCTCGATAGACCAATCACTCATAGGAACTAATGATTGGTATCTGACGCGTTTATGAGATAAGTTGCAAAGTGTGCGTGTGCACATATTGTATAGGCTACAGAATGTGGAGTTGGCTTAAATTTTGATTAAGATTGTGATAGCAGAATAGAATTAGTGGTTGAGAATTCTTTCGGAATGGTTTCTGATCAATCAGGTTGCAGTATTACTTGTGATAAGTGAAGTCTAGTGGAATAGAAGAGTGTTCATTCACTTGTAAAGTGTGTTCGTGGGTTCATGGGCATCTTCGGGTGTTGCCGATGAGATAGGGAATTGTTGTCAAGAGCGTTGATTCGTGGGCATTTTCATAGCGGGTTGGTATTGTGGTAAGTGTTAAAGTCGTATAGGCGTTGGTCTGCTGAACTTGTCGTAGGCTAATGGGAGCCAGTGATCGACAATTAGAAACAACTTCGTTGGACAAGGATGATAGTATGTTTAAAGGATTATCGGTGCCGCATCTAAGTTTTCGAAACGAGAATTTTATCTTAAAGTCGTGCAAAGGTTAAATCTTTGTACTTTGACGGAATACAATGACTTAGGGTTGACCAAAGGCCGCGAAAAAATACACGTTATTGGATGTGTATGGTTCGGTATAGTTATGTACATGGTTCATACGCGAGCACCTTTTTTCGAGAATTATTGAATACAAATGGTCAATGGAATTTTTTACTTTTAAGTAACGAGATGGGGGGACCAGCACTAATGGTGAAATACTTTTTGATATCTTTATCACGAGGGGAAAATGAACTAAGGGGAAAGGAAAAATTTTTTCCATTAAATTTTTTGGCAAGGGATTGCAAAGAAAATTTAAGAATGGGGAAAAAGGGAAGGGAAATCCAAACCACGGCTCAAGGGGGAAGGTTTTGCCTTATTCTAAGGTGTGGGTTTTAAGGAAAAATTTGGGGTTTTCATAACCCTTCATAGGTTTGGTTAAAAGATTTAAAAAATTTTACAAAAAAAAAGGTTTATATTCAAAAACCCAGGGTGGGGGGAAATTTTAATTTGGAAATATGAAAATT